>NW_028258372.1:35708409-36011715 GCF_053883595.1 Heterocephalus glaber
ACAGTACTTTAAATTAGACACCAAAAGCATAAATGAAAAAAGAAAGCAATAAAAAAAATGAAGCACTGACGCTTGCTACAACATGGATGAACCTCGAAAATATAATAAGAGAAAGAAGCCAGTCACTAAAGTCTACACATTCTATGATTCCGTTCATATGAAATGTGTGGAATTGATAAATCTGTAGGAACACTGTGGATGAGTGGTTGCCTAGAGATGGTGAAGGGCTCAGACATGAGGAGTGATTACTAATGGATACAAGGTTTCTTTGGGTAATAATGAAAATATTCTAAAATGAGACTGAGATGATGGTTACCCAACTCTATGAATATACTAAACACCATTAAATTGTGAAAAAATTCAAGGAAATATAGGTGAATATCTTACTTAAGTTGAACTTTATCCACAGCTCAACACTGAAGAGCAAAATGAATTAGGATTAGCATTCACATTAAAAATTCGGGGAATACTGTGATATTTTAAACATTATATTATCTAACTCGGCATGGTGGTGCACACTTACTTTCAGAACTCTGGGAGTCTGAGGTAGAAGGACAAATAATTTGAGCCCAGACTGGGCAATTTAGTGACTTAGGGAGATTCTGTCTCAAAGTAAAAAGGGCTGGAGATATAGCTTGGTGCAAAGGTCTTGGGTTCAAGCCCCACTACCAGAAGAAAAACTATCTAAATGCCCTTGTATTTTTATATTAAGTAAGCACACCTTTAGAATTAATAGTGAAAAAAACTTATTTTAATAAATATATTTAGTATGAGTATTTTTCAAGTGAAAATATTTTTATAAACATTGTATTTGTTTAATGTACATTTTTAATCAGATTTTTCTTGGAATTATCTCTTGGGCAAGACCTAACTTCCTGTTGCAAATCAGAAGGTTTCTGCACATCAGCTTTCTCAGATTCATCACCATGTACATGTGCAAGTTTTCAAATCAGCTTCCCTTTTTCTGCCTTTCTTACTTCATGTTCACTTTCAGATAATTAATGTGGAACAGAGAAAAGACTTTTAGCTTTCACTTTTTAGCAATGTTTGGAAAGCAGAAATCTTGTGATATAGAGTTATATTTCATTCAGAGTAACGTCATATTTTTCAAGGACTTCTCTGACTTCATGCTTGCTATGGAAATCTGGAGACCCTATGTCTTCTCCTCTATTTTGACATTTTCAAAATATAAAATGTAACTGATTTCAATATACTAGTTTCTTCCCATTTGCTTAAACTAAAGCATTTTAAAATTCTACTTGTAGTAAGTCCTTCCAACTTGAAAAGCATTTTTGTTTAATGATGTGTGAACGATGTATGAATTTTATCTTTTTATTTTTATTTTTATTAGTACATATTTGCAGCACATAGTAATTCAGTTCATGATGAGCAGTTGGTACATGTACATAATACTTTTCAATTCTTTCTCTCATCCCTTTCCCCTCCCCTCTCTCCCTTCTCCCTCCATCTCTTAGTCTCCTTCCCTTTTATAAATGATATATAGCCCTGTTTGAAATTATCTTTTATTTTGCTCTTCATTAATTGGGTTTCTCATATAAGAGAAATCATGCAATATTTAAGCTTGTATGTCTGATTTTTTTCAATTTACATTATGGAGTTGGTGAGAATAAATATGAATTGAGAACAATCATTCTTTTTAAAAGTCAAGGACAATCCCATTGCCTTGTGTGATTTTCAGTGTATGCACAATTTAATGACACAGAGAGGGGCATCTGTCATTCCCTGAGGCTGAATACCATAGACACCACATGCTAAAGATACTGCCCCATGATACAAGGAGGCTGAGAACAGTCTCATACAATGAAAAGGGAAAAACCAAAGTATTTTTGATGGAAATAAAGGAAGAGGCTAATGTTAATGTGCATTATGAACTCTCAAGTTCCATAAAATCATTCAAATAAACTATTTTCGTTTACCAGAGAATATGTGAAACACTTCCTCCCCAATTCTCCAGCAGGGCTATTGAGGATTTTTCCTTTTAAGGATTAAATGCCTACGTTTTCAAGCTAGGGAATCCCTTTGAAGTCAGGTTGAAACAGTGTCAAAACTATGGGAAACAACCAAAAACACATAAAAGACTTTCTAAAAAGTGTAGAAAACCCCTTTATAAAATAATGCGTTGAAAGAGTAAAAGGTTTCCACACTGCAAATGTTAGTGTTGTTTGGTTGTTTTGTTTTGATTTGGGGAGAGGAGAAACTTACAATCGGAATGTTTTCTTCTTAACTAGGACCAAAGCAAAAATTTCCCTTAGCTCTCCTGTAGATATAAACAGTTTTTATTTATCCTGTGTTCCTTATTACAGCATTTTCATTTGGAAGACGAGCAATTTCAGGAACTGTTTAAATTTGTATCCACATATATAGATTCTGTACTTGATTTTACATATTACTTTATGCACAATACTTTCAAGTACTCTAGAAAATTAAAAGAGAACAGAAAAGATTAATCGTTAAAATTAATTAGAGCCTCCACAGGGTCTACTAATATATAAATGGTAACGTATTTTTGACTGGAAAGAAGTTTTTGGAAATTTCTGTTGCCTATAAGCTCTATTTTGTCAAAGTGTTTGGAAAAAGCAAGTTCTTACTAAGTACTATAAAAATCTACTAATTACTTGGACAAAGTGATTCTATAATTTCTGTGGCCAAATTAGAGAGAGTTGAACAAGAAGTACAGCTCTGAGAACTGTACATTATAGTATTATCATAGATATTTTCAGACATCTGTAGTATTAAAATCTTATGTGGGACAGTAACTAGAAAAAAATCTAGAAAAGCTTCAGAGAGGCAAGGTATGAAAGAAAGATTGCTGAATCTTGATTTAAATTACTCAGCATTCACCCTTGGCAAACCAGGTATGGCTCATGAAGCATAGGCTGATCTAACACAGAAAACCATCAGAATGTTACTGATAGACAGGTCAGGGGGACCATTGGTAACTTCTACTACAAGAACCCACTGAAATGGTACATCCTTTAGGAAGGCATGGCTTACCTTCTCTGCTGAAATTAATTATATTTACGCTGCTCTTTCATGCCACCCATTTTATTTATTTTTAATTAATTTTATTGGTATATTTTAAGCATACATGATAACATTCAGCATAGGAAATTTGTACCTGTACCTGATATATCTTGATTCTTTTTTTCATCATTCCCCTACCCTCCCTTCAATCCTGTTTCCCCTCCTTATTTACAAAAGCTTTGTTTCCATTTTTTTTCCTTCTGTTCTTCTTTTCCTTTTCCCTTCCTTCCTTTCCCTCTCTTCCCTCCCTAGTTCCCCATCCCACTTGAAAATTTTCTTCCTATTTCACAATATCTATTATATATTTTGGTATTTATTTACACTTTTGGTTTCTCACACCACAGAAATCATGTGATATTTGAACATATGTGTCTGATTTATTTCACTTAAGACTATGGTCTCAAAGAACATTCATTTTCCTAGAAATATCTCGTGTATCTACCTTCATAGCAGAGTAGTACTCCACTGTATAAAGAAACCACATCTTTATCTATTCATTAGTTGATGGGCATCTGGGCTCTTTCCAAGATTTAAATATCACAATCTATGCTGCTATAAACATGGATGTGCATATATTGCTATGATATGATGCTTTTAATTCTTTGGGGAAGATATCAAGAAAGAGAACAGCTGGGTCAAATGGAACCTCTAGTTTTAGTTTTTTTAAGGATTCTCCACATTGATTTCTACAGTGGTTGCGCCAGTCTACACTCTCACCAATAATGAAGCAGGGTTCCTTTTTTCCCACAGCCAGGCCAGCATTGTTGTTGGCTGATTTCTTGATAGCAGCCATTCTTTCCGGAGTGAGATGAAACCTCAGCGTTGTTTTAATATGCATCTCTCAAATGACCAGTGATGTTCAACATTTTTTTATATATCATTTGCGGTTTCTACTTTTTCACTTGAGAAGTGTCTGTTCATTTCAGACGTCCATTTTTGGATTGGGTCTTTAAATTTGGGGGGTCTGATTTTTTTGTTTTTTATATATTCTAGATATTAGTCCTTTGTCTGAGGAACAGCTGGCAAAAATGTTTCCCACTCTGTGGGTTGTCTCTTCACTCTGTAAGTGGTTTCTTTTGCTATGCAAAAGCTTTATAATAAGATGAGATCCCAGTTGTTGATTTTTTGTAATATTTCCTATGTAGTTGGGGTTTTGTTCATAAAGTCTTTGTCTACATCTATGTCTTCAAGAGTTCTACCTATTCTTCTAGCAGATTTAGTGTTTCTGTTTTAATATTTAGATCTTTGATATACTTCAATTTTATATTATTGAATGGTGACAGAAATGGGTCTAGTTTTAATCTTCAGCATGTGGAAAGCCAGTTTTTCCAGCACCATTTATTAAAGAGTCTATCTTTCTTCCAGTGAAAGTGTTTGGCTTATTTGTCAAAGATAAGGTGGCTGAATATGTTTGGCATTGTTCTGCATCTGCTAATCTTTCCACCGATCCTTGGGTCTGTTTTGTTTTTTTTTTATTTTTGCCAGTACCATACTGTTTTTATCACTGTAATACCACTTATTTTAGACAAGTGTTATCACTTACTTTATGCTGCTCCATATAATGGCTTAGAATCTACAGATGCACCTCACAACTGACCTGGTTAGTTCTATTAAGACAGGTGCCCTCATTCATTATTGTAGCTCTCCTAAAAATCCCTGAATTGAAAGGCAGAAATTTATGGTACTGAATTATTACACACCACACACACATATATAGTACATACACCATAGGAATTGAATACTTGTATTCCCTCCAAATTCATATGTGGAAGCACTAAGGCCTAGAATGGTAGGAATTAGAGAAAGGGTCTTTGGAAGTTTATTAGGATTAGATTAGTTGGAGGTCCTCATGATGGGATTAGGGTCTTCGAGGGATCTTGATCTCTCCCTGCCCACTCCCTACTCTGTTTTCATTCACTGTGGAGAGGCTGTGTATATGAAGAAGCCGGCTATACAAATGAGGAAGAAAGCTTTCACCAAGACCTTGATTGGCTATAACCTTGATCTTGGTTTTCTCAGCCTCCAGAACTGCAAAAAATAAATTTCTGTTGTTCAAGCCACCTGCCTGTGGTATCTGGTTATAGCAGCCCTAGCTGACTGACATACACATACATATATATTCATAAAATTACATATAACTATATTCTTTTATAAACATTTCTTATGGTTTGTGTTTAGATGCCCCCCCAAAGCCTCATGCTCTTCCAGAGGTAGTTAATTCTAGATCCTGTGATTGGTTAATGGTGGGGTTAGGCCCGAGGGGGCTAGGATTGAGGGTGTGAGTACTATCTGCCCTAAGTAGTCTAAATAAGATAAAAGCAACAAAAAGATTCTGTTAAGCTCCCTTGTTGCCTTTGCTACCTTGTGGGTGCCATGTTGTTTCTCCTCTGTAATGTCTGTTTGCCATCCCTGTCTCGGAGCCAGCGGACTATGGACTGAAATCTCTATGAACTTAAGCCAAATAAACCCCTTTCCTTTTAACTTTGAGGGTCAGATATTTTTATCTTAGCAAGGAGAGAAAAGTAACTAACACAATATTTAATAATTTAATTTATAATGCAGTTATTTAGAATAGGTAGGTAGCAGAGAGCATCACAACTCAAGGAAGCTAGATGACAAAATTGATGAATGGAAAGACTAGGATTCAAGTTTGCTCAGATTTCTTGTTTTCTAGACCATTGCTGTTGAATTACTGGTACTGTATATGAAAGTAGAGAATATATGAACTACATATTATGAGCTATAAATTAGATGACATATTTAGGGAGTGAAGCAGTCTTATCAATAGCCTTCTTATATCCATCATAAGACTTTTCCACATATTCAAAATAAAACCTAGCAACATATCAAAATGTGTAGTGACTGCCTTTTCAATTTTCAAAAATCTCTTTTTCTAACTTCTCTTAGACCCATGTCAATTTGAGTTCATCTCAGGTGGCTGGACTGGATCAGACAAAGATTCAGAAATCAAGCAGTCCAGTCATAAATTCTAAGTACAGCACCATCCTTGCAGTTGTGTGACCACAGATGTGTCATGTAACTTTTATAGGACACGTGAAGGATAACCCTATCGCAACTTGTTTTTATCCCCTTCTGCTCCATCTGGTCTCCTCTGTGGGACTAGAAATGGAAAGCAGGCTTCATGGCTCTGCTAGTCCCTCTCAGTTCAGCCATTGTAGTGCCCATTCCACATGATGGCGAAGATGTTCAACCTCCTTTGCAGAAAGAGATTGACCCTTTCCCCTGCCCTCACTGCCATTTAGCTTGGCGGCTTGTGCTAGCTAGAGGAGGGAACATACAGGCTTCCTTTCAGTCTTTCCTAAAGTTTTTCTTTCTCCCTACTCGAAGTTTGCCACTAACATCTCATAGCAGGAGGAGTAAGATGGGGAAGAGGGTGAGGGACCTGGAGCTGGCTCTGTCCTGGTGGCCTGGATGCTCTCTGAGCATGCGAGTGACTAAAGCCTTCATGCGAGACCTGCTCACAATCACCAAGAGCCTGACACTTGCAGTCTCCTTCACAGGGGCCTCTGGCTGTCATTTCCAGCATCAATAGTCCATCTGCAACTCATTTTGTCCTGCTAAGTAGAAATAAGTGAGAACTGGAAGTAAAATCCGCTCCCCACCATGACTTACATTTTGTCAGAATGTTAAAAATTGAATGAAGGCTTGGTTATGCCTTCTAACTCTTTGGAAACCCAAAAACATCTCATTAAGTTAGAACAGACAATAGTATAAGAAAAGGGTAATGGATTTGTGGGTAGTTGAATGTATTACTTCTAGTACAAATCTAGGCAAAATTTTTTTTAATGAGGCATCCTTAGTAGTTTATCCTACAATCAGGTCCCATTTACTTTTTGCCTTCAAAAGTTGGCACCACAATTTTAGATATGCTCAGGATTTCATTAGGCAAGGTTTGCCACAGAAGAGATCACAAGAAGAGCAACAACTGGAAAGGTCAAAGGGCATGCTCTATTGTTGACATACTGCTCCAGTACATTGGGTTTCCTCGGCAGTGGAAGGCTGTAAGGAATAACAAAATTATAGCGTCATTCTGGTCATGTGCAGTGAGAACAAGCCTCCATACAAAATAGCTGCTTCAAACCAAAAGCATTTATAAGCTTCCTATTAATATGATTGAATATGTTTGTTCTAGAAAAAATGGTCAGATAAAATAATGTATTTTAAAGAACATAGCCTAAGAAATGTTTATAACTACCTTTGGGAGTAAACGGAATCAGGAAAAAAACAAATCTGAAGTAACCAGTGTCTCTGCTGACTGTGGCATGCACATGGGGACCTGCCCACTGACACCCAAACACTTTTTTGGTTTCTGTACAAATAACACTGGCCTATAGAGTTAGTTATGAAGCTCAGTCTAGATTTGTTGTATGTTCCTATCACTTCAAACATGTAAAATTAGAATAAAACAAATATAGAAATGTTTTTATTGAAAAAAGTCAAATAATTTAAGAGAAAGAAATGAGACGTCAAAGGTGAAAGACACAAAACCTTCCAGTCCTGGCCCTGTTCATGACAACTCTGCTCATGCAGGCATATTCAGAGCCTCTCTGGTCTCCACATTCCCACCAAATCTTGGCTGGTCTCCTCTGGGCCTCCATGTACTGCATTGCTCTCCCCTGGATGAATCTTCACTAGACTAAGAACACAGTTGAAGAGTGGCAGCACACAGAGTGTCAATGATGTGCTAAGCTTACAAAAATACTTCATAATGACAAAAGAAGTTTATTTTTGAAAAACTACAATGCATGAATTGAAATAAAATGTATTAAAATGAACTTTAAGCACTTATGTTGTCACGTGTTCAAGATTTACCATAGCTATGTTTTGAATATGGTTACAATGTATCCCACAATGTTTCTGTCAGTTGCTCAGTACCCCTCGTGGCTGTGTTGAAAAGCTGTAAGACGGTTAAGAGGTGAGGGCCTAACGGTAGATCCTTAGGTCACTGGAGGAACTGTTCTTGGAAGGGATTAAGGTGGTTCTTGTGCCATCACTGAGTTCTTGGAAAAGCCACCTGTTGCAAAAGCAAGCCCTGAATTGCTCCCTGGGACCCAGATGAAGTTGTGATTTCTTCCTCCATTAAATGCTCCACCATTGCCATTAGTCATGGGTGATACAGTCAAGACGTTCTCACAAGAGCCTATGCATGGACTCTCAGGCTCTAAAACTGCTCTCTTCTTTATCAAGTAATTTTGCCTCAAGTACTTCATTATAGTAATGAAAAATAGACTATTATGATGATTAAAAGTAGTATTTGTCTTTTGTGAATTTTTAGAATGTTAACAATTTATCAAAGAATAATGAATATTCTAATATTATTTTACCTATCATGCTTCCTTCTTTTATATGATTTGCACATAGTTTTCAAGAATATAGAATATTTTTAAATAAATTGGCTGCTATTATAATGACATCTTCCCTAAATACCTATATTCAATCTGTATGTTTCACAAAGATATTTATAAAATTAACGTCAATTTTTGATTAAAGATGAAAATTTATACAACAAACATGGTGATCAAAACTTTAAAAATGTTACACTAAATAAGCAACGTAATGAAATTTGTATTTATATGCTGGATAAATTCTGATTTCTCAGACTTAAATGCTTTATTTGCAAACATAGCAATAGATTTAGCAAATATATACATATTGCACAGAAAATGACAAACATTTTTAATGTTAGAAATGCAAAATAAAGTTACTTCTTGAATTTAGTTCAAATAGTGGTAGTTCAATAGTTTTGGAATGGGCTCAAGAAGTTATAAGGTCATTCTTGTAGGAACTGAAGTCAAAATGCCTCAATTGTAGGACTATTTTACAACTCTCCATGGAAATTATCAGTGATGCATTTGGGGACTAAGAAATAAAGGAAATAGAATGGACAATGCTCAGTTAATGGCAGAAGTTCAAGTTTCTCATTTGTAGGTTTTACTTGGATTTGTTACACAAATTCAATATTTAATATTTATTTCAGTTTCCTATCAAAAATTGTTTAAAGAAAATATAATTTAAAATATATATATATAAGTATTTTCCAAGCTCCAAACAGATGTCTCAAATCTACTCCAAGCTACATACAGTGTGCTGTAGAAATATTAATAGGTTCTATATGCCATCATATAGAAAAATGTGTCTGTTACATATTGAATCATTGGACAAGTGTCTTAAAAACAAGAATACAGTTTATTAATTAATATGCACCTTTATCTCCTTTAACATCAAGGAAATTTCCAGTGATCACTATCTTTAGACAGAGTTCTTTATATTTTAAACTTCTATTGCAAAGATTTTCAAATATACAGGAAAATGGAAAGACAAGTACAATAAACACTCACACGTTCACCACCTACATTCCACATTTGATAACCATTTGCCAGATATTTTTACAACACGTGTGTATATATAGCGGACGGCTTAAAACAAATTATGTGCTATTTTGAAAGCAAATATGCCTGGGTGAGTTGAGATAGATGAAATCAATGCCTAGAGCCATAACTGTAGAGTGTTGTTTTCTTCACTTTTGACATATGTCATCATTTTCTCTGTTTTCCCTTTTAAATTATTTGACTTTATCAATACAAATATCTTTACATTTATTTTATTCTAATTTTACACACTTCAAGAGACAAGGAAGTATAATAAATTTAGACTGAGTTTCCATATCTCATGTACAAGAGTGATTGAAAACTATGATGAATGTTTAAATTTTAAAAATATATGACAGTAAAAGACACACTGCCAGGAATTCCCCTCAAAATACCCTCCCTCACTTTGAACACACTTATCAAATCATTCTTGCCACTTTCTGAAGCAGTCTGGGAAGTGTTTTGGTGGCTTTAGGATCAAAAATACTGTGAATGTTACTGCCTAGTGCTATCCAATGGAAAGGCAGACTCACAAAATCATTACAGTGTACTCATCCACCCTATTCACTGGGTCTGATATTGTGTGACTTCAGGCTCTATTTCAGTTCAAAAGAACCATGAAAGGTGATTGTTTTGCATCAATTTAGGACACTGAAGAAGCAACAAGAGTGCAACTAAATACACATGAAAGAGGACTTCAGAACTGCTTCAGAAAGTGGCAAGAATAGTGGGATAAGTGTGTTTGAAGAAAGGAGTATTTTGAGAGAGCTTAATGGCAGTATGTCTTTCATGGAAATAAACTACTTAAAACACACATTGTATTTTTGATCACAAAAATTAAGAACATTCTCTTCTATAAGGCAATATTATTTTCAAATTTAACTCAACTAAGAGTAATGTGTACTATTATTTAATATGCAATTCCTTTTTGAATATACTAATTGTCTCCAAACATATACTTTATAGATGCTTATTCAAACCAGTGTTTAATCAGTGGCCACACATTGCACTGAGCTATATTTCCTGAGTCTTATTTGGGTGAAATTCAAAGGTATTTTCCCTCTATTTAAAATAATAACATTTCTATCATATTGGATCCCAAACTCCTGTAAGTTTTCTAGACTCAGTTAATATTTTTTGTATGCTATATCACTCTTAAATATCACAGTCACTGCAACAAATCACTTTACACATTTGTTTACAGTTCTTCCACCATACAGAAATAAATTTGAAGACTCAATGATCCTTTTGCAAAACTAACTTGAAGGGGTCAGTGATCTATATTTTATATACAAGCGATTCTACTGTTCAGTCAGGATTGAAGAGTGCTATGCTACTACACACATGGTGCCCTATAGATACAATGTACACTTGGGAAAACAGCATAATAAACACAGGTACTCCAAAGAGATATGATAAATGTAACATATAATGAAGAAAATCAGGAATTTGATAGGATAATAAGTAATACATTTAATGACAAAGACAAAAAATATCCAAATTTTTGTTTAAACCATTAAAGCCAGGATGTGGATTGACCTGGTGGTTATAGCACAACAAAGTTTTATGTGACTTTCTAATAAATTACATTCAACTCATAGGACTTTATTTTCTCTCTAAAAAGTACTAAATTGTTGAAGCTTAGTAAAAAAGTTAGTTCTGGGACTATAAATAGTACCTGCAATGAAAAAAAGAAGAACTGAAGTTTTAAGTTGATTTAAGTCAAAGGAGAAGGTTGGTGATCCCCATGCTTCAGTACATCATTCATCAGATGACTATGCTGTCAAGTCCCCAAATTAGATTTATAATGCGATGGGTAAGAGCAAGTGGACCAGGGAGCAAATTTCCTCTCTCCTGGCTCCTTTCCATTACTAGTTCAAGAGCTATTTGAAGAAGGCAAGATAAAGTATGAGATCTTTTCTTTTCTTTTTTTCCTTTTCTTTCTTTTTTCCTTTCCTTCCTTTTCTTTTCCTGCTATATAAGCTTAGGGCAGCAAGTTTCTCTCCCCTCCCCTCTCCTTCCCTCCCCTCACTTCTTTCTCTGTCTCTCATCTTCCCACCCCTCCTTCCTTCCTTCTCTCTTCCTTTTTCATTCATTCTTCCTTTTGCAGCATTGAGGATTGCACCTAGGATCTTTACTCTAAGCTACAATCCCATCCCCCCCCTTTTTTTATTTTGAGACAAGAACTTCTTTAAACAAAATTTTGTTCATACACAAATGATAAGTCAATCAACAGCTTTCAAAATAGAGCATTCTTAGTGATCTGACGTAACTAATCACACATAGGAAACTTGAACCTTCAAGGAAAAGAAGGGCATTGTTGACCTGCATATAAAAAAGTGTACATATTCATATTCAAATGTCATGGTAGATTAAACAGATGTCACTGAATCACAGGGATTTTGTGGAATGGAGATCTATTTTAGTGGAAATGAGGTCACAGTTTCAGAATAGATTCAGCATTTCATGAGTATAATCATGCCTCAGTCAGGTTTCTGCACTGCCTCTGAGATAAACCTTCAGGATGATTCCACATTGTCATTATATACCTCATCAGTGTGATTTAGTTTCAAATTAAGTACATAAGTTAAAACCAAATATCCCTTAAGAAGCAAAACAAAACAAAAACATAACTCTGCCTGAGTTTAGGAAATGACATTATGTATTGCAATGTGGCCTGACTGAACATATCTGTTAGTATTTTAAGGTGAATTCAGTCTCTTTCATGTTTTATTAAAAATAAGTGCATATATTACCATACTGCCTAGTATGTTCCTGGCACCAGCATGTTCTCATGAAATGCCTGGGGAATAAGTAAGTTAATAAATTAATATGAAACATAGATTTTCTATAAGTGGATCAAAATTATTCAATGATTAATTTTATCTCCTTAGCTGTGCATTAAAATATACACAAACTTGATTTAACCGTTTTATCCATATTTTGAGTAGTAATATAAATGTATTAGTATATTTTACCTGTATTAGAAGCAAAATACGCATCCAGCAGATATAGTATAAACTTATGTACTTATGGCCAAATGAAAAACATGGACTTCCTCATACTAGGCACAAGTTGTTTGGCAATACATAGTAAAAATAAGATTTTTTTATAAATTTGAAGCTTTGGTGACTTAAATAAATTATCAGTGCCTACTTTACTCTCTGCCTCTAGGAGAAAAAAAATCTATACAAAAGATCACAGCTAGGAAGCCAAAAGAGATCTTCTATAATAATTATAACCCTAAATACAATATTTTCCTATATTTTATTCAGATTCCTGATATCTCCTTTTAAATAATCACTGATTTCTAAAGTATAATATCTTACATTCATAAATTTTCTTTACTTTTTAATAAATAAATATATATATAGTTACTGTTATTGTTATAGGTATTGTATATGGACATGTACATATACATACACATGAACATACATATTTCATCAAGCATGAAAATATATTACCAACAAAATTACTTTCTACCTAAGACCTCTGAGTGGGTACTGAGATACTGAGATGAGAATAAATTGATGGGAAGAGAATGTTCTTTTTAAATGGTTAGTGTTTTTAAAAAAAAATTTAGCAGTTTCACACATAATATAACTCTGATGACTATATTGACTTAGGCTAGGAATAAGGCTGTGTATTTTAGGGAGCTGCAACATTCCAAATATTCAAATGATTCTAACGTATCACCACTGCAGCTGTTCCACCTGCATCTTATAATAGGATTAGAATCTGAATTGGAAATTTCCTTGGTAGGCTTCCAACTGTGAATAAAATCATAGAAACCCTTGAGTGCTACGATATATTTTTAATGGGGATAGGTATGAGAAATTCAGTTTAAAAACAACTCAAAATTCAGTTGTGGGGTAGGTTGGAAGCAAGAAATCCTTAGCAGGGTCAACTATCTCACCCATTTTTAAACAAAGATCAACTTGCCAGCAACAGGTTTAAATCTAAGTACTGTACAGAACCTATTCCCGCTCTATGAGATTTTTTTCAAAAGAACACAATTTTCCAGAGAATAGGGAGAACAACCTATAAGGATATGAATTAATCCATCTTTGCCATATTGTGGCTATTTGTAGAGAATGAAAAAAGAAAGGGGAAAATTTCAAAACAACCAAAGCTTGGTAAAGTAAGACATATGAAGAACATCTTCTGTAAAACACTTGTCAGCACCCTTTCTTGAATCCAGAATAAACACCTTAAAATTAAACACCTTTGTATTTCATTGATGTGAGACCTAGCTCTACTATTTTAAACAGCTGTGGCAAGGTAGGGAACTCCTCAGGGCTCAGTATTCTTATCTGCTAAGGGAAAATAATCATACTGCAGAAATTCTCATAAGTATTAAATGAGATAATGACAATATGTGCTCAGTATAGTACCTGCCATATAATAATCAGTAACTGTTATCTTTTATTGCTACCGAAAGCATAGGTTATGAATTTCTTTTGTTGAATATATTATAGTTGCTCCTCTAGCTGGGCAAATACATTATCTTCTCTTTTACTTCATTTTTACCACTGTAAAATAATAACATTTTACAAAAAAGATTTGTGAGAAAATGAAATGGAATGTTATAAAAATGTATAAAATTTCAAACAATATACAAAGGTCAGTTATTATCTTACATTCACTTTCCATTGAACTGAAATTTGGGTCAGCTAAGGTTAAGTTGAAGGAATAGAAAATGCCTACATTTTACAGAGGAATATGAGAAGGATGCTAGGTAAATTTTAAATTACAGTTATCTTATTTCTCAAAAGATTTTTAAAGTTACATTTCAAGGACTGCTAAATTGTTGGAATTAAATTTAATTTGAACACACAGTCTTATTTCTCATATACTCTGGATTATGCTTTCTTGAGGTTGCAGGAAATATGTAGGATTCTATATAACAGGCAGCTAGTGTCCTGAGATAATTTATGCAGCTTTCCTGTTTTCTAAGGTAATGAGAAGAGCATGAATTATTTCACATCTGTAGGTAACATTAAGTCTCTGAATTATTTTCAATCTCCTTCTCACCAAGCTCCTTATCAGACTTGCACACAAGTCAAAAAATGAGCTTAAATTTAGGTTAGTTCCATTTCATTCTTTTTATGTGAGGATTCTAAGAAACATTGTAAGAATGAAGAAAATGATTCAAATACTGATGTTGCTGTATTTCTGAAATTGAGTAATTAGTCCCCAAATAATTTCAAAGGTTCCATTTCTGTTATTTTCTTGCTGCTTACTTATTTTCAGTTTGCATCATTATAAAAGTTTTAAAAATTATAGAGCCTTAGTCTCAGTAAAAACTATAGGATACATTTGGATAATACTTATTGTTTTTCCAAATGTTCTAAGGTAAAAGCTACTGATGCTTGAATCAGCCATATTTCCACATAATGGATATTTATATGGCTTGGTGCTGTGTTCTTTACAAAAAGAAAGGAATTAAAACTTCAGAAGAAGTTTGAGCTGGAAGCTTGTAATTCAAGCTTCTTGAGACAAAAAATTTTCACTGTGTGCTCCTTTTTATTTTAAATGAAAATACATATTTTCCCAACATGCAATTTTAGGTCCACAAAGAGAAGTAGTCAGGAGACTTTGTGGTGAGATATTTAAAGAGAACCTTGAACATTAGCCAAAAAGAATGCTTTTAAGCTTTCTTAAAACAACTCAGATCCAAGACTTTATTTGCTCATTAGGCTTATAAGGGGGCACAGGCAGACTTTTATAAAGAAAGAAAAATTCCTTCCTCAGTTATGACTCTAGTGGCTTTGTAAGCCTATTTTCAAACAAAAGTGAGATCAGGAAGAGCTTATGGTCTTGGAAATGGCCCTAGAAAGAGAGCCAGCTTATGCAGAAGAGAATTCAGCAAGGGAATGGACGGCAACTTAAATGTGGCAAAAATAAAATATATCAAATGAAAGAAATTCATTTTTAAGAAAATGAGTTAAAAATAAATCTCCCCAGAGATTCTTTGTATGACCAGAGTTACACATGGAGCTGTATATAGATCTGATGGTTCAGAACTGGGACAAGGACCGTCCATTCTTGTCCTTGAAAATCATGAAACTGACCATTCAATGAGATCCACATGCAGTTCCATGAAATAAATATGAAGGATTTTTACAGCTGCTTTGAGATGAGGCAGAGGGTTCAATGACCAAAGTGCAGAGCTGTGCCTCAACTTTGACTAGAGAAATTCTCCTACCATCTGCCAGCCTGTGGCTAACTCAGATGTTGCTTCTGCTACCAAAAGTTTACCCTTCAAAGCATTAAGCCCTGACCCAGAGTTTGCTTGTATTTCTGCGTAATGTAGGGTCTTCACTAAATTTTCAGTACCTTTATGGGCTATGTCTATGTGTTCATATCTTCCCCATTTTCTTCACACAACACAGTAATGAATAGGTAAGCGCACAATTTTAGTAGTGGCATGAAATAACTTCAACTCAAACTTAGCTATAATATGATATCATATAATAAAGTATTTGACTATAGGCACCCTGAGGACAGGGACTTTCTGTGGTATATTTAATTCTTTCCAATTCTCAAAACTATGGCTAACCTCTAGCAGGTACTCTGTAAGTGTTTTTTGGATCAATGTCATTAAATATGTGAATAATATTTCCCTAACTCCTCTGAGTGCAGCAAGAATGTATTCCCATAGTGAGATTCTGTAGGAATAGAGTGTAGTGTTTATTCTTAAGAAATTTAAAATCCATTCCAGGAATTATACATATGACAAAGAGCACAAGGAACATGGGGATGGTAGATAATGAATAATAGAATTTAAGTGCTGAGGAAATTACCATGAAAAGAATAGTGCAAAGTAAACATAATAACAAATGTTTATTGATGAGAGACCAATTCCCCCTAACAATACACTACAGAGAATAAAATAAAAGACAAATAAAGAAAAGAAAAAACACTGAAATCCAAGAAAAGAATATGTTCAAACCTGCAGAAAGAGAAACTAGACTACCATCATTATGTAAGTGATTTGAATAAAATAGGATGTGTAAAGAATATATGTGGTTGAGTAATTCTTGTAATTTAATGGAAAGACACACAGATAGAAGTTTTTGTTGCCTGATTTAAAGCCTAAAGGGATGTTTAAATCAATACGTAAAAATTATTATTTCAGAGGCTTGATTTAGACTGAGTCCAAAACAATCAAAATGGGACATTTGGAGAATCAATTCCAATGAATTAATGATTGGTGATAAAAATTAACAGAAGAAAATGGACAGCCCACATAAATATAGGCATTAAGGGCTCAGCTTGTGTTTTAAATATTGAGGATTGGGTCATCTCTCCATAAGGAACAATGACAATATAAGGAATTTACTAAAGACAATGGATCATGAAACAATTAGTGGAGAAAGAAAGCACAAATATTAAATATATCTTTCTAATCCTGTTGCAGAAATGACCACTCTGGTATCTGTATAATATCCTTCTGATGAATTCGTTTTCTGATTAATAACAACTATAATAAACTGTGGGCCACAGAAAACATCAAATCAGCATAGTGATAAAAACTTATATGGAAAAAGGTCTCCAGGTGTGCAGTAGAATTTTATCATAAACTTTTATAATATGAATAAAACATATAAGGTGGAAAAACTATCCAGAAGAGAAGAGAGACTAGAGAAAGTTCTCCTTTAAAGGGACAACAGTCAGGCTGGCATTACTTTTTAATCAGTACTATGAGAAGCACTATTCCAGGGCAGCACAAACACAAAATGGCCTCAAGAAATTTGGGGTAAGTGATTGAATGTAGAATTCTGTGTCTGGGCAAAGTATCACTCAATTGTGAGGGCCACAGAAAGACATTTTAGAACAATAAAGGACACCAACACATTATTTCTTAGGAAACTACTCAAGTACATATTCAGAGAAATGAAGATACAATCTGTGAAAGAAAAAGATTTGGGTACATGGACAGAAGAAAGAAATGAAGCAAAAAAGTAAATTGTGAGGGATTTTTAAGACAGAAGAACTTGTTTTAGAAAAAATAATTAAGGTTCTAGATAACCCTAGAGCATGCTGAGGAAAGCATTGTGCTTCTTATCAACCAACAGAAAGAAATCAATTAAGAATCTTAGTAGAGAAAAAAATTTAAAACCTAAGAAATCAGGCCTTGGTATGCAGTTCAGTGGCTGGGTGCTTACTTAGGGCCTTGCTTAGGAAATATGCATAGCACAGGAAAGAAATAGGAAAGGAGGGGAGGAGAGGGTAAGCCAGGATGGATAAAGACATGCCCCAGGGTCCTCCTGGCTCTCCTGCCGCCGTGGCTGACAAGGAAGCAGGTTTTGATGACAGTGGAAGAATGTATGATCAATGAGGAGTACAAAATATGCGAAAAGAACACGCCTTTTCTTTACGATTTGGTGATGACCCATGCTCTAGCGTGGCCCAGCGTAACTGCACAGTGGCTTCCAGATGTAACCAGACCAGAAGGGAAAGATTTCAGCATTCATCGACTTGTCCTGGGCACACACACATAGGACGAACAAAACCACCTTGTGATAGCCAGCGTGCAGCCCCCTAACGATGGTGCCCAGTTTGATGCATCACACTATGACAGCGAGAAAGGAGAATTTGGAGGTTTTGGCTCCGTTAGTGGGAAAATTGAAAAGAAATTCCTTCATGCTAGATACCAAGTGGCAGAGGAATGGTGACATTAGACAGAGGATGTATTCCCAGCATACTGCCTATCACCGCAGCAAACAATTCTTATCCGCACATGATGTTGTGTCCAGGCAATATATCTAGACATATTAATGCTAATACTATTTCTATTTTGAGTATTTAACTTCAAGTGTCAGTATATCAGCCAAAAGATGTAAAGCTTAAATGTTGTTTGGGAGCAGACTAATTTTTTTAACCTTCTTTAAAATGTCAAAAATATTATAGCTACCTGAAAATGAGAAATAGAATGCCCTGAAGGATTAATAGCAAAAATGCCCTAATCTCAAAAATCCAAAAGTTGTGAATGTCTCTGTTTGTGACAAATGGTTGATTAAATTAATTTTTTGGTAGTACAGGGGATTGAACATAGGGCCTTGTGCATGCTACACAAGTGCTCTAGTGCTGAGCTACATTCCTTGCCTTGTTATTTTACTTTGGGACAGGATCTCACTAAGTTGCCCAGGCTGGCCTAACTCATGAGCCTTCTGCTTCAGCCTCCCTAATAGTTGGGATTATAGAATGTGTCTGTGCACCCAGCTAAATTAAGGAGCTTGAGAGTGGAAGTTTGCCTTGATTTATTTGGGTGGGCCCTAAATGTCTTTACACATATACTTATAAGAGACGAAGGAAGTTAAGGAAGAAGAGAGGAAGAGAGAGTGTGACCACAGAGGCAGGGAGTGATTAATGGACCCACTACCAAGTCAAAACTGCAGCTGCCATCAGCTAAATGCAGGATTTTTCAGTGCAGCCTTTGGAGAGAATGCAGTACTGCTGACACCTTTGGAACAGATAGGAAATAAATGTCTTGGGCTGGGGATATAGCTCAGTAGTGCCATGCCTGGCTGAAAAATACAAGGTCCTGGGTTTGATTCCTGGTACAAGAAAGAGAGAGAGAGAGAGAGAGAGAGAGAGAGAGAGAGAGAGAGAGAGAGAGAGAAATTTCAAGTGATTTAAGACCCCAAGTTGTGGAAACTTGTCACAGCTCCTGTAGATAACAAACGGAGAGATGGGAAAGATACATACTTTGAAGTAGACACAAATGTCTCATATTTAATCCAGAAAGTAAGGCACACATACAATCTGCATTGGAAGTAGTACCGGACCCACAACTATTGGTATAGAAGATATTGTAAGATAATACTGTGTATAAAGTTTATATGACTAAGTCTGAAATTTAGATTAAATGGATAATCTTTTAAAACTATATATTCCTAAAATTTTCTTAGGAAAAGAGATGAAGAGACTAGTACACATAAAAGAAATTAAAAAGGCAGTCAACAACTTGCCTCTAAACACCAGTTCTGGAAGCTTTTCAAGAAAATCCTTATAAAGCACTAAATATGAGTAAAACATATAAAATGGATAGAAGAACAAGGAAAGTCTTCTGAGGACCTAATGAAATCACCCATGGTTATTGCATCAACCCTAAAGTATTAAATAAAGTATTACTGAAGGTACTTTAGAAGTACATCAGGAGACTAATACATTTCATCCAGGCAGAAATAAGGCAGTTCAATTGTAGATAATAAGCTCTCTACATCGACAGTGTTACAGCCAATGAGGCTTATCCAATATCTAATTAAAAGTGATAGTAGAAGATAATCATTAGGTTAAAATACATGAAAAACCAAAAGATGGAAAATGTTAAAAAGTTTTGATAATTTGAATTGCCATTTCTGATTTCAAATTAATAATAAATCTTAAAAGGAAGTTCTATTAAATTGATAAAGAGAATCTGGAAAAAGCTTGTAGCAAGAAGCATAATAATAGCAAAATATCATGGCAAAATTAAAGCATAAAATAATTCACTCTGCCCAACCCTGTGCCAAGGTTTAATAAAAAAGAAAAAAAGGAAAAGAAATAGAAATAAAATGAATATTGGAAAGGATGAGACAAAGCTCATATTATTTTCAAAAGATATAATTATTTTGAAAAATTCATGAATATACACTTAAAAACTGAGTGAATAAGAGAGCTCAGTAATTCAGCCAGATGGACACCTGTGTTGTTTATAAAACTACATAAGATATTGTAATAAAACTGGAAAAATATATGAAGTAGGTGTAGAAAATTATTAATCTTTATTGAAGTAGATAAATGAACTTCAAATGATGAGAATATGTATGTTCCTAAACTGGATGACTTCATATTGTTAAGTGGCTAGTTTTCCCAAAATTAATGCATGAATTTAATAAAATCTTAACAATAATTCTATTTATAGAACTTCACAACCTGACTGTGCTCATCTGTAAGATCTGATATAATTAAAAAAGAAAAAAGAAAAAGAAATTTAAAAATATAACTTGCTGTACCTGATACCCATAAAGATATATCAGAAATTCTAGTAAATAAAAAAGCATACTATTAGCATTGGTAAAGATGTATAGATATAGATCATTTATATTATTTGTATGTGTTAAGCCATTTTATGCTATGGTATTTTGGATCAGTAGGAAAAATATTGAACTGTTGAGACTGTAGAAAAATTAATAAAGTTATGTTTCTCCCTCAGGCTACAAACAAAAATAATTTGTTTTATCAAAAATAGATAAAAATATTCAAATTAAAAATGCTCAAATAAAATCTGAAAGAATGTTTTGTTTTGTTTTGTGACAGAATAAAAGGGTTTTTTGAGACATAACGAAAAATCACACCCATGAACTCTCAAAGGCAAGTAAATTGTTAAAATCTTTTGAAGACTTACTACTCGACACAATTCTATCAGGAGGAAAATAAACACATCTCTTTACTCCAGCAGTTCTACCCTTTTGAGGCTATAATGTCATTCTTCAGAAATACTTATATACTCATGCAAAAATCTATATACCAGCATGTTTGTTTCAGCACTGTCTTAATTGGAAAAATGACTAAATGTGAGAATAGTGGACTAAATTATGGCACACTCATACTATGGAATACTTACAGACTTTAAAAATATACCTTTTTAACAAGTAGCACAATACCCCAATCTATAAGTGTGAGCTGTACATTGTGATGTCCTGGCAACACTATGATACAAAAAGAGGTTGGAAAAAGGTAATTTTATAGAGAGAAAGATAAACAAAAGCAGGATTAGATTCTTGTGGGAGCACAAACCCTACTATGAACTGTACATTTTGGGATCTGGGTTGCATGCTCTTTATGAGAATCTAATGCTTGATCTGAGGGGGAGCTGAGGTAGTGATGCTAGCGCTGAAGAGCAGCTGGAAATAAAAATTAACATTAGCCGGGACATTATCCAGAGACCATAGTAAATCAATTGTTTGCAGACGCATATCAAAACTGTATCAGTGAGTACCAAGTGACAAACTACATCTGGTGTCAGGGTTTAGAGTGGCAAGCGGGTTGATCCACTTCAACTGTACAGCTGCATCTGGTGGCAGTCATTAAGTCAGAATCTGACACTTATTTTAGTCTGCATGTGGCCTGCCCATTATTTTATTTACAACTTCTCTCCATGCCTCTTTCCCACATTGTATAGTTATTTCAGTCACAGTTCTGTTAAGCTCACAAGCTACCCTGACCAAAATGAGTAAAAAATAAGTATTACTGGAGAGATTTTTTGAAAAAGGGGAAAGACTTAATGATGACACAGAAGAAGACTAAGACTGCCAACAAAAGGAAAGCTGCATTCAAAAGAAAATACCAAGACTTCTACTCAAATTATAGGTTCATTCCAACAGGTGATTCACATTTTCCAAGACTGTTTTGTATTATGTGTGGTGACTGGTGATCCAACAGAGCCATGAAACATTTAGAATTGCTTTACTACGTAAAGACCAAGCATCCTGCATTAAATGACCAGATTTTGGAGTTTTTCAAAAGAAAAAAAAAAATGTGAACACAAAGAACGGAAACAATTACTGAAGATCATTACTCCATCTAATATGTCTGCAATGACAGCATAATTCTTGGTAGTTAAGTGCATTAATAAAGCTAAGAAGGTCATTACAGTTGGTGAACAGTTATCTTGCCTGCTTCAAAGGACATTTGTCCTGAACTTTTAGGGGAGACTGAAATTCAAAAGGTGCCACATGTTTCCCTTTTGGCTTGCCCTATAATTAGACAAACTGGGGTCTACCAATGCTGACAACAAAGCAACAATGCTTGTTTTATTTATTTTATTGTTGGGGATATATTGTTCAGGAAGATGTTCATAAGGATATGGTATGTGCACTTTTGTGGCCACTCAACACCACAGCTGCAGAATTATTCAAGTCTGAATGATTACATGTCAGGATAACTAAATTGGTCATTTGGTGTGAGTATATATACAGACAGAACAGCTGTCTTCCACTGGAAGGCTTTCTGGTTTCACTACTTGGGTCAATGAGGTCACTTCCAAGCATAAGCCTACACACTGTATCATCTATAGAGACATGCTGGGTTGCCAGAAAATGGTATCCAATTTCAACAGTGTTTTGTGGGAAATGACTAAAATTATCAACCACATTAAAGTACATGCTCTTAAATCATGTCTGTCTGTGCAGCTCTGTGAGGAGATGGATGCAGAGCATGCATCTTCTCTTATACACAGAAGCGAGATGTTTTTCTAATGGTAGATGACTGACTAAACTTTTTGAGGTATGAGAGATGACCCAGAGATTTCTTTTAGAAAAAGTCAGCACTGACAGCATATTTCAGTGACACAATATTGGTGACAAAATTTGTGTGTTACATAGTCAACCTGCTCAACAAACTCAATCTATCACTTCAAGAGAAAATGACAACTGTATTCAGACTGATAGATAAAGTGGCTGCACTCAAAACCAGGCTGGGATTATGAAGGCAACAAGTGAATATTAGGATTTTTGATGTTTCAAACATTAGCAACGATTTTGAAAAAGACTGAGTCAGGGACTTCTCTCTCCCACATAGTGTACGATCACCTACATCAGCTTTGGTCTTAGTCACTTTCTCATGACTGGGACAAAATAAATGACCCAAATACCTTAGTGAGTAAGAGGTTTATTTTGGCTCACAGTCTTCAACACATAATCAACTAGCTCTAAGAGAAGAAGAGCATGGTGGAAGGGTTTGGGAGAGAAAAGATGCTCATGTCAAGGCAGCCAGGAAACCCAGAGAGAAGAGAGGAAACAGGAAGAGAGAGATAACTTTCCAGGTTACACCCCAGTGACTCATCTCCAAGGAGATACCACCTCGTAACAGCAAGTCAACCACAGACCCCCATAATCCAATCAATTTACAAAAGGTCAATTTCTGATCTCATGAGCCTTTTAAGGGACATTCTAGATTTACATTATTATATTCTGCCTCTGGGCCCAGAAGACTCATGTTTATATCTTTATGTAAAATACATCTATATAAAGAGTAAACTCTGAGAGTTGCTAAAGTTTTCACAATTCCAGCATTGCTGAAATGTCCAAGTTCAAAGTTTCAGATAAGACCTAAGGCAAAATCTTAGTTGTGAGCCCCTGGAAAAATAAAAAATAAAATGGAACACTACTGACATACAATGAAACAAGTGAAACATTCTAATTTCAAAAGGGAGGATTAGAGTGGTAGAAAGGAATGGAACAAAAAACTGAAATGCAGCAGGACAAACACTGTCATGTAGTTTCATTTCCAGTACTCAGGGCAAGTTGTGGTGAGCTGTGAGTTCCAAAGGGCTTGGCTGGTCCTTCTCCAACAGCACTGCCAATCACAGACCTCACGGCCTCTCTTTATCAGGATTCCTTCTTGCAGGGTTTCTAAGGAGCCAGCAACCAAAATGAAATTACATAGACTGGATTCAGGCAACACACTTTGGGTGTCACTGTCTCTATCATCCCCAGATGGGACCATTTAGTCAGAGGAAAACAAGTTCAGATCGCCCACTGATTCTGCATTATGGTGAGCTGAATAATTACTTTATTCTATATTACAATGTAATAAGAGAAATAAAGTACACAATAAATGCAATGGATTTCAATCATCCTGAAACCATCCCTTCCCCCAGGGCTGTGGAAAATTGGTTTCTAGTAACCAAAAGGTTGGGGATTTGTTACAGCTTATATCTGGATGTCCTCATAAAGCCTCATGAATTCATAGGCTGAGTATTCTATCCTTGCAATGAGAAAATAAGACAGATTTTACAACAGAAAAGTAGGGTCATTGCTGTGATCCTACCTGACCATTTCAAAAGCCTTTGGGACTGCGTGACAGGAGGAGTTTGAAAAGATTTTGAGATGTCACTTGGAGAAGCAGTCTTAGAATTTTGTGAGATGAGCTGAGCTAATAGGAGATTCTGGTCAGTGCTCCGAAGGCTAGAATATTGTCAGTGATATAGCCAGAAAAGACCAGGCTTAAGAAGTTTCAGTTGGGGGCTGGAGATTTAGCTCAGTGGTTTCGCCACCTGCTGCGCAAGCACAAGGACCTGAGTTCAATCCCTAGTACCAAAAAAAAAAAAGAAGTTTCAGTTGGGAAGAAAGGCTGCACTGGTACTTGAACCCCAGGCTTTTGTGTTAGGCTCTGCCAGAATATTTGTCTACATTTTACTCCTGTCCTGAGACACTGTGGGAGACTGGGATTAAGGACGGAGCATTAATTAATCTGGCTGAAGAAATTTCAAGGAAGCATAATGTTGAGGTGGTGACATGGTTACCACTGGGGGCTTTTAGCCAGCTGTACCTTGATAATCAAGAGCAAATGGCCCAGCAGAATGATGCAAAACGTTTTGAGTTTAGCCAGAAAGGCACCTCTGGTAAAGTCGGAGCTTACAAAGATGGAGCAGAGGAGAGCTTGGTTGCTTAAATGATTTGCATTTAAAAGAACCCTAGTACTTTGGAACAATACAATAGGGAAAATGCATTGATGGAAAGTGAAAAACATCAAGGACTCACCCTTTGCAGCCTCAAAATCACAAAGACTGCTTTGAGAAGAGAAGTCTATGGCACCATGTTCACAATAGTGGCCACCTAGGGAATTTGCTCCTTGGGATTTGGTTCATAGTGCTCAGCCATCTAGGCACTCAAGAGATTTCCACAGCCAAGACTAAAGAAAGCCTGCTTCTGCTCCGGTTGGTGGTAGACCCTGGCATCTTACACGTGGTGCTGGTTTTACACCAATGCGAAATGCAAGCATTGTGGGGGTCAGGGAGGCTTCCACTTAGATTTTAGGAGAAGGCCTAGGAGCCCAGGCAGTTTGCCCCTGAGAAGGCTGTTCAAGATGTGAGGGTAAAGCTGAAAGTGCAGTGGAGATCCCAGGATGTTAGAAAAACCAGGAATATGCAACATCTAAGGAAAGCCACAAGGAGTGAGCAAAGTCAGCTCAAGAGAAAGGCCATGAAAGCTACAACCACCCGCAGTGCTGTAGAGGTGGAGCTGCTCAACCAAGCAGGGGAGGATCCATATCTTGCCACAGATTGGCCTGAGTATTGAACTAGTGTTGAACATTAGTTTGAGATCTAATGTTTCCCCTGCTGGATTTCAGTCTTGCTTTGGTCCCGTTCCTTTCTATGCCTCTATTTCTTTCTTCCTTTGGAATAGAATGTTTATCCTGTGCCACTGTATGTCAAAAGTTTCTTTCTTTTTATTTTTATAGGGGCTTATAGCTAAGAGTTTGCCTTAAGCCTCAGAGGAGACTTTGAACTTGGACCTTTCAGCAGTGCTGAAACTGTTGGGACTTTGGTATCTCCTAGAGATGAACTAGAGATGTCTTGTATAGAGGGATGAATATGAGTCTTTTGGGGGCCTGGGGTGGTACGTTATGGTTTACATCTGTATGTCCTTCCAACACTTCATGCACTCATAGTGAGGCTTTTGGGAAGTCACTGAATAATGGGAGCATGATACTTATCAGTGGATTAGTCCATTGGTGAGTTTATAGATAAATGAGATTTGAGAGGTGAAGGCTGGTTGAAGGAGGAACGTCATTGTAGGTGTAGCCTGGAGGGCTGTATCTCCTTCCCCCCTCCCTTGATTCTTTCTGGGCTTCCTGTTTGGCATGCTGTGAACGACAGTATTCTCCTCTACCACATCCACTGCCATACCATCCTCCCTTGGAGCCAGCCGACTATGGACTTTAACCTCTAAATGCTGAGTCCAAATAAACCTCTCCTCCTTGAAGCTGTGTCTGGTATTCTGTTGTAATGATGAGAAAGTTACTAAGACAGGACTGTTGTCCTATTGTGCTCTTGTTGGGATCCCATAGCAGGACAAGGGTGTTATTTAAATAATTAAGAATATACAAACATTGTATGGACTTAGGGTTAATAAGAATACCAATATTGGTTTATTAGTTTTAACAACTGTACCATAGTCATATAGGACATTAACAATGGAGGAAGATGGGTAAGGAATACATGGAGGATTTCTGTATTATCTTTGATACTTTTTTATAAATCTATACTAAAAAGCTTATTATTAAAAATAATATAATAAAATATTTAGGTTCATATGGCCTTACATAGAATCTTTAATATACTTAAGAAAAAGCAAGTAAGAGAAGAGCCATATATGATTTTATGTACAGTAAAGCACTGAATTAGGAGATATATATATATGTGATGATTAAAAGAGAAAAAAAGTAAATAAAAATATTCACTAAACTACTGAGTTTGTGAAGTGTAGTGACATAAGATTTTAATCCTTTTTGAATGCTTTATGAAAAACATTCTTTGATTTTTGTGAAATAAAAGGGGAAAAACTATAAAAGATCAAAAAAAGAAATTAATGGCGATATTACAATTCAATATAAAGAAGACTTTGTAGTAAATTTTATCTGAGCCCAAAACTGGTGTGATTAGCTCTTGACAGCTTCATGTCGTCCATCGTGATTTGTTGAGCACTAACTCTAGTCCAAGAGTAGTATGGAATATCTTAGGTAATGGTGAAAACATCTCTTTTATCAGAAGGGGTTCTTATCCTTGCTTTATGAGTGACAGGACTGGATTTTACAAAGTTAATTATCTGAAATCATTCAGCTCATCAGTGGAAGAAGTCCCAAAGCCCTGATCTTGAAACTGCAATGCCTTCGTCCTGTTATTCGTGCTCCATTGCTGTAGAGCACAGTGGCTTCTTGGGGAAGGGGGTAAAGTGTGGAAAGTGGGCTTCACAAATTCTTGTGAGAGTCTTGTTCTTGCCATCATCTTAAACATTGCAGATAGGGACCAATACATGAGCAGTATGTTGTATAGTTTTAAAGAAATAAATAGAAATGATTTACAAATTTAGGCACTGCTAAAAATCATGGTAAATGTATTCTAATATTTGAAATTGTTTTATTTACCATTCTACCATTTACTCACTTAAAATCTTGGAGGTATTTCTGGTTTTATTGATGATATAAATGTTCATGTTTGAAACATATTTCATGTTCAAAAATGTTACCAATTATTGCACTTATTATCACTATTGTTATAGATAATTCAGAAAGCAGCAAATGTACAGGAAAGATACAGAAAATTGGTTGTTTAAGGGGCTGGAAACATGCAGTAATACAATAAACTTCAATACTTATTCTTCCTTTTATACTTATGCATACTCAGCCTATTCCTCAAAAGATTTTTTAAAATTACTGCAATCAGTGGATAATCTACTATTTAATTTTTAAAAAAATAAGCCACACGTCTGACTCTTCCTGGAGTTGCAAAGACTTCTGAGTTCAGAATTTCCATGTTTGATTTTTAGGATGCTGCTCTTGAATACCAGAATTCTACATGCAACATGAACAACAGCAAACACAGGATAACAACTGGATTTAACTGTCCCACTTACCAAACTGCAGGTAACATAATAGGCATGCTTATTCTATCCCCAATCTTTTCTATCTTTGGAAATGTGTGCATTAGGTTGGTTAACTCAGGTCGGGGATTTAGCTCAGTGGTTCTGCCGCCTGCCTTGCAAGCACAGGGACCCAAGTTCGATCCCTGGTACAAAAAAAAAAAAAAAAACCCAGATGAATAGGTTGGTTACCTCTATCTGATTCATTTTGACAGTGCTTTAATGAATGATAATATACAGGATAAAGAGAATATTGAAATTGTTAAAATATAAAGAGGAGTAAATCAGTAACTCAATTCATTTCAAAAATCCCTATAAAATTAGGTACTGTTTGACAGAATAGCATTTCTAATTTCTCAGGTTTCTAGCACAAAAATCAGAATAAAATGAAAAAGTATTATATTTTAGATCTGATTTATATCAGTAATGGTACCTAACACCAAAAATATGGTGGTTTTAAAATTTCAGCATAATTAGATCCTTTTGGACATTTTTGAAATTACCTATGCAAGAAGCACTTAATTTGCAGGGGTGGGTGTGGGTAACTAACATGCATTAGTGATTAGAGTCAGCTGGCAGAAGGAACAGATGATACATATAGAGAAAACATTTGTGGCTTAGTATTTTCAACTTAGCTAGGAAAGAAAACTCTCTGATTTAACCTGAAATGGAAACTTGGGGTTTTAATTATGATAATGATGTTATTTAAATTACCTTGAAACATATTAACACATATGACACTCCCGGAATCTACATCATTGGTTTCAGATGTCTTTCTCCCTTCCCTTCAGAGATGGAGATTCTCCCACAGTAGAGCAATAGCCTGATGAGACTGCTCAGCAGAGTGCGTATTCCAAGGAATTACTCAAACAAGGGAACAGAATCCTGGAATAGATACTTGTGTATATATGGAAAGAATTTCAGGAATGTAAGTTTCAGGCAGCAAAGAGCAACTACTTTGTATTCAAAGAAAGGGGAGAACTTTGAAAATAAAATAAAATTAGGAAATAATGTAATACAAAACATGAATATGTGCAAACTTCATAATAGACCAGGTCTCTGATTCATAGTGTTTAAGTAAAGATAAGGAAACCTTAAAGTTTGAGAAATTCAAGTTCCCTGAAAATGTAAATATTTCTTTGCTGATACTCTAAACCTCTGTGAACATTTAAACTTTTAGGAAAACTTACACATTACTTACTTCCAGAAAGCATCCAGATTCTAAGTTAATACCATCCCTTCCAATGTTAAAACCATTTTTTAAAAAAATAGTTTGACGGAGATTCTATGGCAACCCATTTGAATTGAAGCTATGTGAGAGTCAGGTGCTGGCCAGGTGCTTCCTCCTCTGGAGCTCCTCAAAGGAGAGAAGGTATTGGTGGGAAAAACAATTGGCAAAGTAAGAGGAATTTACATGTGAACAAAACTACAAAGCAAATATGTTAACTCCTTGGGCTTCTTTTTAATGGGCACACGCCCAAGATTTTATTTTACTCACTGATTAATGAAGGAATCTGTAAGACATTTAAACTAGTTCAAAAGACCATTCCAAAACATATATATTGTAGATGTGGGTTCAAAATTAATTTACAAACAGATGCAAAACCACGTGTATAATGCGGAGATACCTGTATTGTTATCGGTTATTTACAACTTGAGGTTTTATAAAATAGCTTCACAATAATTCAAGGCACAAACCCCAAAGAATCAGATAAATGAGAAAAGCATGTTCTAGATAATGTAACTCTTCCCACTGAAGACCTCAAGCCTTTCATGAGGCAATTCATACATTCCTAACAACTGAAAATACCTGAGCTGTTGATGCATACCAGTTCTTTATGTTTCTCTCCCTGCCCATTCTTTTTAAAAATTATTTTATTAGTACATGTTTGCAGTACACAATGATTACATACATTGTGAGGAGTTGGTACATGTACATAATATATCTTAATTCTTTTTTATCTTCTCCTTCCCTCCCTTATCTCCCTGTTTATACTATCTATAGACATTTATGTGTATGTGTCTGATTTATATCACTTAATATTGTGGTCTGGAGATGCATTCATTTTCCTACAGATCACTCAAGTTAGTCCTCCCTTACAACAGAATAGTACTCCATTGTGTATAAATCTTATATTTTCTTTATCCATTCATCTATTGATGGGCATATAGGCCACTTCCATGATTAAGCTAGTATGAGACGTGCTGCAATAAACATGTATGTATCACTGCTTTTAACTCTTTCAGAAAGATACCTAGAAGCAAAATAGCTGGGTCCAATGGAATTTCTAGTTCTGTCTTTTGTGGAATCTCCATACTGATTTCCACAGTGGGTGAACTAGTTTACATTCCCATCAACAAGAAAGGAAGGTCTCCCCCAACCCCGCCTCACCAGAATTTGTTATTATTTGATTTCTTGATGACAGCCATTCTTTTGGAGTAAGATGAAATCTCAGTGTGTTTTTTTGTTTGTTTGTTTTGGGGTGTTTTTTTTTTCCTTTTTCTAATGTCCAGAGATGCTGAACATTGTTTCATGTATTTATTGGCCATTGAACTTCTTCTGAGAAGTATCTATTCATTTCAGTTTCCCATTTTTTGACTTCTTAGGGGGTCTTTTATCAGGGGGGTCTCTTTTTTTTAGTTCTTTATATATTCTAGTTACAAGTCTTCCGTCTGAGGAACAACTGGCAACAACTTTTCCCATTCTTTAAGTTGTCTCTTTAGTCTGTTGGTGGTTTTCTTTGCTGTACAGAAGCTTTTTAATTTGATGTGATCCCATTTGTTGATTCTTGATGTTATTTCTTGTGAAGCTGGGCTTCTGTTCAAAGTACTTCTTTATGCCAGTGTCTTAAAGAGTTTCACCTGTTTTATCTTCCATCGAGTTAAGTGTTTCTGTTTTAATATTAAAATCTTTAATTCATATTTAGTTTACATGGTGACAGATGAGGGTCTAGATTCAATCTTCTGCATGTGAACAGCCAATTTTCTGAACACCATTTGCTACAGAGGCTATCTTGCCTCCACTGTATGTTTTTGGCTCTTTTGTCAAAAAAAAGATAGCTTCATGTGTCTGAGGTTGTTTCTGAACCCTCTATTGTGTTTCACTGATGCACATGTCTGTTTTTGTGCCAGTATCAGGCTATTTTTATCACTGTAGCTTTGTAATATAACTTGAAGTCCAGGATTGTGAAATCTCCTACTTTGCTCTTGTTGCCCAGGATTGCTTTTGCTATTCCAGGTCCCTTCTGATTCCATTTCTTATCAGCCTCTGGGAAACAGTTTCTTCATTCAGTCCATGGATCTTCCACTATTGCCCATTATCTACATTAGGAATCCAAATTCCTCAGTGTAGTGTTCAAGGTACTTGGGAATTACTGCTCAAAGGCACCTGGAGAGTCTTATTACCCAACACACTTCCTTTCAGACCCACTCACTATTCGATTTGTAGGTATGTTAGTTTATGCATGTGTGATTCTTTTTCCAACCCTGGGTCCTTTTGCTGAAATGTTTCCCTAACCATGGCATTCCTGACAGGCAGACATGATTTTACCATCTTCACAAAATTTTCTCGGAAATTATCAGAGTTTTTTGTGCATTATTTAAAATAACATGTTACATTTTACTATATCTACTTATATTTTTGTCTGACCTCCTCATTAGACAACGTAGAGGACATGGATATTATATTATTCATTCTTAAATCCTCTAACTAAAGCAGTATACTCATCAGTGTTCTGGAGAATATCATTAGCTTTAGATATAAAAAATCCAAACATGAAAAGCAGTCTGCTAAACAAAGACAAATAGGCTTGTCTAGTACAGGATTTCTTAGGATTCTCAATATACTAATTGATGTTAGTTTATAACTAGTGTTATATATAGTATAGTGTGCTGGATTTTAGTTACCTGGATATGGAATCCTATTTAGGAGGAATCTCTCTTGCTGAATATACTTTGATAGCCATCTTCTTACCACATGGCAGACACTCAAAACATGTTTATTAAATAAATAACTATATTTTATACTATAAGCACTTTATTTTATCAAAGTGTTTGAATTTCTGAACACTGCCCAATGTTTAACCTAAACATTTGTATTTCTGTCTTTCTGAGGCAATAAGACACATGACAAATCACACAACTTCTCCTCATCTCTATTTCCCTGTCTTTGAAGCAGGTAGTAATCACCTTAATGGTGTTTGGGGATAGTTTTGAAGTACTCAATTTTGTTGAAGTGCAACTTGAAGTGAAGATATATGGTTATTGACTGAAACCTTTATAAAAAAAAAATAACAGCTTGCATTGCTATGGAGAAAAAGACCGGGTCAGTATCATTTTGTCTGAGATATAATCAGTATTTTCAGCCATAATGAATAAGCTTTTCATTTTGGTTTAGTGGTAGTTCTTATATAGATCAAACTATGTCTTTGTGGAAGAAAGGAGAAAAAAGGTTTCCTTACCCTCAAATGTCTACAATAACTAATTCTTTCAATGTCATTGGAAAAAATAGACATTTTTTTTACTTTGGTTTCTGGCTCAAGATTGCTCTAACTTCCCCGAATATATTTAATTAAAACCTTCATACAAAAATCACATGAAACAGGTTTCTGAAGCCCTATAATCTGGGCTATTTGTAGGAGCCGTCACCTTCTACAGACAGACTTTTCTTGGTGAAAAAAATCCCCTTAACCAATCGCCATCTAAAGGTTGCTTAGGCATGTGCTGTGCTCAGTATTTCTCCAGGCATAGTTTTGCAAAACTTATTTTACTACTCATTTTTCTTACTTTTAAGCTAGCTATTATCCCCATCATTAAAATGTCTTTCAAATAAGGAAACCATTTTATTGAATGTTTCTACATTTTTCATTCTATTAAAAATGCATATTGAGGCCATACTCTTAAGTGAAATAAATAGCATAAATGTGTAAATACCGAATAGTTTCTCTGGTGTGAGAAACTGAAAATGTAAATAAGGATTAAAATGATTAAAACAAATAATTGATAATGTGAAATAGGAAGAAAAGGTCCAAAAGGGTAGGGGAAGTGGGAGGGGAAGGGGAAAGGAAAGAAGGGAAAGGAAAAATTATGAGAAAGGGAAAAAAATGGAAACAAAGTCTCTGTAAATAGGGAAGGGTGGGGGGGGTGAAGGGAGCACAGGGAATGGGGAAAAATAAGAACCAAGATACATCATGTACAGGTACAAGCACCCAGTGATAAATGTACACGTCTTGTATACCTAAAATGTACCAATAAAAGAATTTAAGGGAAAAATTTTAAAAACTTTTTAAATGCAAAACTCAACTACATTAAAAAAGTTAAATGATTATTTCTAACTAGAAAGATTAGATCAAGTGTAAGTATTTCACACAAAGGCAGCTTGTTGGCAAGAATATCTGACCCTGGGATATTTTAATTCCCCACCTGGCGTGTGAGCTTCCAAACCCTGCTATCATGATCTTTGTTCTTTGTATTTCCTGCCAAATTGGTATCCATGGAGAATCACTGCTACAACAAAATAATGCAATTCTATTGTATTTGGTGAACATTAGGGACGGGAATATAAACAGCATATTTCATCCACACTTACTAAGCAAAAACAATTGAGATTGAATCGATTGATTCATTTAAAGAATATTTTCTGTGGGCTTACTATGTGCTGCACCCTGCTAAGGTACACTTATGCAGCAGCAAAACAGAGATAACATCTTCCCTGACGAAACTTACATTCCACTTTTTATTTCAGCAAAATAAGCTTTTTCTTCTGTCCCTCCTCTAGACCCACATATCTCTTTCTAACTTTTTAATTCCTTTATCCCTGTGATGTTCTTTAATTTTCTATGTGTTTTGGACAAACTCAACTTGGAATTAGAAAAAATAGTAATGCTAAGCACCATGCAATGGAACAGGATACAGTAACAATTTAAAAGGAGAAATGAAAGTATTTCATCTTATTTACAATGGCATGTAACTAATTTGTATATATATCAAGCTTATATGTCCAACCATGCTCACTAAAGAAAATTATGGTTTATACCCAGTCTATCAGGTTCGCGACTATTTCTTTAGCAAAGATGACCCTTTGTAACATATTCACTCAAAACTATTTCTGCTACTTGCTTTAGCTGATTTCACATGTGTAAAAATATGCAAGAGATTGGGAGTTCATAGAGTATAATTTCCCCTTAAATAAGTCCCTGTAGCATTGGCTCTGAACTTTGTGACCCATGAACAAACTGTGGTAAGAAAGATCTTAAAAGCTTGCACAATTAGATTCAGAATTGTTTAGAGCTGGAAGGGACTGCGGGGATCTTTTGTCTCCCACCTAGTTATCTCTCCATACCTGTCCCAGCTATTGCCCCTTTATTCCCAAGTGTTCTTTAGCAACAGTGAGAACAGTGTCAATATAAATGAACAATACTGACTCCCTCGGAGAATCCCTATAGCAGCATGGTGTTCCGATGAAACACTGAATCTCTTATATTTCTAGAAATAGCAGTTTAAAGGGATCTTTTCTCTTAAAAATATGAAAGCATAATTCTAAAATAATAAAGTTAATTTTTCTACATCAATGATTTCTTTAATTCACTAATCAAATAAGCTGTTCAGGTATTTAGAATTATATCTTTGGACCAATCTGATGCTTTTATCTTTTGTTTTGCATTGTAGGACTCACTCCCCAGTTTTCCAAGCTCTTATGCTCCTCTCAGTCTCACCGTTGGCTCTAATTTGCTTTTTTGCAAAATCTCTTGCACATTACCCTTCACTAACTCCAAGAGCATCTGTCTAGCCAATTACTCTATTCCTTAACTATTCAATAATGCTTGAGAAAGGCTTTGATTTATCTTCTGTGTTTGCTAGGAAAGTTATCATACTTCCATGAGTAAGTAGAATTAAAGACTTGTCCCAGTCAAAAGAAAATATTCTATAACAGTTAGTAAAAGGGACATAGAGAATTTGCATATGTGGCCGACCCATAAGGCAAGTGTTGGGTGGAGGTGAGGTATATATGTGTAAACTCCTAGAACTCTATAAGGAAATATCCTATTACACATGGCAAAAAAGTGGACTTTGAAGATCTATAAATGGGTATTTAACTCTACTGAAAACACTTCAGCATTGCAAATTTTGCTAAAACCCAACTCTAAGTAAACAAAGCAGCAGGAACAGAAGTTCCTGAATCTGACACTGAAGGTGTGCCAGAGGAGGGATGGATGGGAAGTGCCAAATGTTGATTATTTCCACAGTATCATTTCTGAGTCACAGGTTAGGTCCTCTGGAAGCAGATACTGAAACATGGTTTGGGGTGCACAGTGTTTATTATAAACAGCAGTGCAGAGAAGATAGAAAATCAGCTCTTGGCAGGGAAAGAAATCAAACCATGTTAACCACAATGCTGGCCCAACAAAGCCTCTTTCAAACACACAGGAAGATCTGATGCAAGTACTGTGCTTTACAGTGTCCACGCTGGGCTGAGAGGCTGGGCCTTTATGTTCCTATTTTGCCCAGGAACCAGATTCAGGCTGGCTTGGGAAGAATATGACCTCATAGTGAAGGGGAAATGGAAGGGTGGTTCACTGCTGCCAGGGAAATCTTGAAAGAGCTGACAAATGGAAGCTGTTACTGAGCACAGCTGGGCAGCGAGTTCTTTCCTGAAGGGGAATATGAGCAGTGCATCTCTTGTCTCCCACATCAGTGGAGAGAAACTGTGTAAAAATAATGTACAGAGGCTGCATGTGAATACTTTCAAATCAAGAATGTGTCTCCATGCTACCAACACAAGACTCAGCAATCACTCTCTTCAGAGACACTCCTTTCCTCTGACTCCAGCCAAACAGAGCACAAAATCTATCCAATGATCCCAAAGATCGTAAGATCTCCCTTGGGCCTTCCTAAAACTTGCGTCTTCTAGACATATGCGAAACCCTTAGTGGAGAAGCAAATAGGCTGACAACCATAATCTAGTGCTTCTCTTCATTACTGTCTACAAATGAGGGAAGCACTGTGGTTTCTTTGTGGTTTTTATCCATTTCTGCAGTTACTCATTCGCTCAAATGGCTGAAGTCATTTGCTCATTCTTTCACCTATGTCAATAATATGTCTGCGGAATCCAGAACTGACTATTTCCTGAGAAGTCATACTCTTTGTTTTATAGATGCCAGAACTAAAAATCATGCAAATTGGCTCAAGGTTTTTATCTAATCATTCTCTAAATTACTACCAGAAGTCTTTGTGTTTTGATTCTTAATCAGTTGTTACCAGAGTTAATTCCTGCCAGAGACTAAAACACTAAAGAACTATAATACCTTAAATCTAAAATGTGATCAAAACTAACTCTATTCAATTTATCTTCCAAAATTTCTTCTATCATACTCAGACATTTTAAGCCATAATTTATCTTCATATCAAGTTGCTATTATAAATATACTTACAAACCCATGCACAGAGGCTTGTTAAGTGTATACAATCTAGTAGTTAAATGCAATATTAAATCAGTTCCTTCACTTGACTATGACCATATCCAAATAAATATGCTGAAGAGCATTACATCATATTTTTAACCATCTTGACTATTACTGCGAATTACCGTAGCTGAACTACTTAGCGGAGCACAATAGTAACTGAACTGATTGCACTGGCTATGTACCAGTCTGTTTCTTTGTAAAAACAGCTCCATGTATGGCAAGAAGATTGCTTTGTTGACAATGTGGAGGATATACTGAATATGGGGTGGAAAGGAAATTTAAAGTAGAGTGGAAATGCAAGTTCAATCCCTAGCACAAAAAAAGAAGAAGGAAGGAAAAGAAAGAGGAGGAGAGAGGAGGGGAGGGAGGGCAGGGCAGGGGAGTGGAAGAGAGAGGAGGAGGACAAGGGAGAAGAGGGGAGGGGAGAGGAGACAAGGGGAGCGGATAGAAGGGCAGGGGACGGCCTATAAGACAAGAAGGGCTAGAGTAGCTATCTTTTTTTGTGAGTTTACAGACAAAGTATAGGTTTTCTGACTCATGGGTACACTGACATAAAATATTAATTTCTCAAGTGCAAATTATCACTGCATTATATTATTGGTTCTCAAGCAGTGGTATCTGGAAATATTGGGAGAAATTCTCACTTGTCTTATCTCAGGGGCTGCTACTGCTATGTTGGGTAGAGGCCAGGGATACGGTTGAACATTCTACACTGCAATGAACCCCCCTCGCCTGCCCTGCAACACAGATTTGTTCCAAAACATCAACAGTGTCAAGACAAAGAAATACCGCCTTGGAGTGAAATTACTTACAATGCTGTCCTTTTGAGATGCCTGTACTTTGTCTTCCTGAGATAGTCACACTTCTATAGAAGCATAAAATTACCTTGCTAAGTTGATGTTAGATAATCCATAATACATTCTAATAGGAGATGATTCTTTTAGATTTATTTCCAAGGAATTATGGAGCTAATAAAAGGAAAGAATGCTTTCTTTTCTGGTCCTCCTTCTTATAATAGAGTCATACTAAAATATCACAGTGCCATTACAAGGAAAAAGACTGAAGGAAAGAAAGGAGGCAATCTCAGCTATGTCAGTTCTGCAGGAACTGATCCATCCTTGCTTCCCATGCCTCTTCCAACCCATGTCAATGCCTTAGCAGTTCCACATCTGATGTCACCCAAGCACCTGGGAGAGATGAGGAGAGAGCAAGTCCCTGAGTGCCACTACAGAAGCTCAGTCCAATCCCAGGCAAAATGATGCCCTGGACTTAATTTTTATTTATTTCCCCAAGGGCCTTCTCAATCATGGATTTCTTTTGTATTATTACATCTGCTCTTGTCATGTGTCAATAAAGATTTCTCAGGCTCAGATAACAGGGGAGAAATCAAGAAACATCTAGGGTGGTCAAGGCCACCTCCATTTCTGAAACTTCTGCTACATCAGTTAAATAAAATAAGTATTAATTTAGAGGAAGGAAAAAATATTTGAGCTTAATTTAATCATTTAGAAAATTACCAATTTTGCCTAAGTGAGATTTATAAAGTCACTAATTTACAGTCTACCATGGAGAGGACGATCTGATAGTGGCCCAAAGAAGCTCATGTTTAAAGTTGAACAATGAACAATCCCCTCTGTCAGCCCTCACAGTGGGTCTCTGGAACTCATCTCTACATCCAGAGATAGTATCAACATCTCTTCATTTGAGAGTTGTTAGTTAATGTTGAGCTAGTCCCATCCTACCTGGACACTCATGGACTCTCAAGAAAAGAAGAAAGAGGAAGAAGAGATCTGAGGAAAGGCAAAGAGAAAGAAAGAAAGAAGTGGTGGTTCTAAGCCAGGCAGGATGTGTGTGTTGAAAGTGCAGGAAGATCATGTTGAGCAAACACGGTGCCAGCCAGTCTTCACAGAACGGAATACAGAACATTTGATTGTTTAAAGAGGAAAACTCCTAAAATGGAAAACCACATATATATAAAATACACTTACATAAAATATATAAAATCAGGCAATAAGCTAATACAGGATACAAAAATATCTAACTTGCAGTTCTTGATGTTAAAACATTGCCCTCACTGTAAGTCTCCCTTGGGTAGACATTAGTAATGTCTCAGGTCATCGTCTTCCAATGGACTATAGTAAACTGTAGTAGTTGTTTATAAGTGTTCTGACTCCATTTTTTCACACCTTAGCAAAATATCAGAGGCTGGGTAATCTGTAAAGAAAAGAGATTTTTTGGTTTATAGTTTTGGAGATGCTAGAACTACCACATGGTCCAGGCTTCTCCTGGGTGTGGTGAGGTCCATGTAACAGATGGTATCGCAACAGTAGGGTGTGTCCAGAAGAGGCCACCTGGTGAGACAGGAAGCCACATATAGTTTCAAGGATCTTTTACAAGATCCCTCTCTCACAGAACCTAACACTTCTGTAGAACTCTGTTAATCCCTTGCAGAGCATGCTCCCAATGACCTAATTTCCTCCAGGGGCTCATTGTTCACTTCCTGTCTCACCACACTGTACACCAAGCTTCCAGCACATTCAGTCACAGCAAAGAGCTGGTGTGGTGGCCCATACCTGTAATCCTAGCACTTTGGAAGGCTGAGTTAGGAGGATCACATGTTTGAGTCCAGCCTGGGCAATTTAGCAACATGTAAGACTTAAAATTAAAGAAAAAAAATTTAAAGGGATGGAGGCATAGCTCAGTGTGGAGGCTCTGGGTTCAATCCCTAGTAATGAAAAAATAACTTTTTAAAATCACAGCAGAGGCCAAACATACTACATTTAAAAGCCAATTATGTGTTCTGAGATTAGTTCTATTGTGTCTCTTCTTTGGGTCATTTAAATTATTCCTTTATTAAATAATAGTAACAAGAAATGGTGGCGTTTTTAAATCTTGGTTTATTTGGTTTTGGTATTGAAAATTTACGCTCGTAAAATGAAAGTTGACACTTTCTGTTGAATGATTGTCTTTTTTTTAATTATGTAGACTGGGAAATCGTCGTCTATGCACCACTGACTTGCACCCTGAGGTCAGGCCCAGAGGTTTACGTCTATTCTGGGAGGCCCCCCCTTATATGGAGATGACTAAGTGGGAACTCACTACCCCTGTACACTGACACACATGTCTAGTCCATGGGCATGACCACATCTTTTGGTTCTTCTAGATTTTAAAACAATAAGCACATCTTTTAGTCTTTCTAATGTACTTCTTTTAACTGTATGTCCGACTCTTAATTAGAAATATGGTCACATACAATATCACGAAAGGAAATGTGGTACATACTAAATCCCTCCTTCTTCCTTAGTATATGTCTGCAGTGCTCTTAAAGAATAAGTATATGCACTTACTGTATCTTGATTCTTTTTAGTCCTCTTCCCCTCCCTCTCCAATTCACTTTCCCCATTTCCAGATCTCCTTACCCCATTTTCATTGCAATCATATACATACACACACACACATATATATATACATTTTAGTTCAAGTTTGCCATATACAATGATTACATTCATCGTGGGTAGTTGGTACATATATGTGACACATGTTAAATCTTTTTATGTCCCCTTTCTCTTTCCTGCACCTTCAGTCTCCTGGCCCCCTTCCTATTTGCAAAAGATTTATCTCCCTGTTCCCTTTTATCAGTCTATTTCACTCTTTTGGATTCTGGATTATTCAAATGAGAGAAGACATATGTTATTTAAACTTTTGTGTCTGATTTATTTCACTTAAAATTATATTTTCAAGGTGTATCCATTTTCCTACATATGTATCAAATTTATCCTTCTTTATAGCCTAGTACTATTCCATTATGTATGCAGACCACATTTTCTTTATCTATTCATCTGTTGATGGATGTATAGGCTGTTTCCAAGATTTAGCTATTATGAACTGTGCTGCTAGAAATGTATCGCTGTAGTATAATGCCTTTAGCAGTTTTGGAAAGATATCTAAAAAGGGAATATATGGGTCAGATGGAATTTTTTTATAGAAATCACACTGATTTGTTGACCAAGGATTTAGCTCAGTGGTTCTGCCACCTGCCTTGCAAGTGAAAAGTCCCGAGTTTGATCCCCGGTACCAAAAAGAAATCACACTGATTTCAATAATGATTGTGCTGGTGTACATCACTTTTAGCAATGTAGGAGGGCTCCATTTGCACTGCAGCCACCACAGCCTTTGTTATTATTTAATTTCATAATGACTGCCTCTCCTTCTAGTATAAGATAAAATCTTAGTGTTGTTTCAATTTGCATTTCTTTAATGGTCAGTGATGATGAACATTTTCTCATATGTTTATCGCCCATCTGTACTTTTCTCAGTAGCATCTATTCCTCCATTTTAGAGTCTGAGCTACTGATGCCAGGAGCTGCATGTGGCACCGAGACAGGGACATTTACATACTTTGCCTGGGATTGGGGATCTAGTTGGAAAAAACAATTAACAACTTGGTTATTGTATTTATTTTCCTTTCCCTACTTAATTAGGTATAATGCCCTGGTATGATGCCCTTGGTTTTCTGAAATGAGCTCCTGTGCCTTCCTCCCTCATTCTACTGCACCGCCATGTCCGCATGGCACCTTCAGCCTCCCGCTGTGTGTGCCCTGCACCTACCTGCCTCTGGCTATGTCTGCACGGTCTCATCCAGCTTTCTTCTAGGCCCTGCAAGATGTCACACTCCTATTCTGAGGCGTCAAAGACTTTCTACAGGTGCCTGGATCGCATTCAATTTGCATTGCCCATCATTTAAAGCCATCCTTGGTCTAACGCTCCACATATTTTTGGATTTCAGACTACAATTTCTGGGTATAGGGTAAAGATGAAATTGTTTTCCTTGAAATAAAAAAGGGAAGGAAACATAATTATTGAAAATATGCTAATGGCTTCTCTTAGTTCTGGCATTAAAACAAATAATTAAAGAATGTGTAATTTAAACAAGAGGAACTGATTTCTCGCTGTTCTGCAGGTTGAGTAGACTAAGGTCAAAAAGTGGACAGATCGGGAACCTGGAGAGAACTAGCTTCTGGGTTTGCCTGTGGTTGATCTTCTGTAATGCTATGTGATTGAGAGAAAAATTATCTCCCATTTCTCCTCTTATAACAACAATAATCTCATCCATGAAGGTTCCACTTTCAGGACCTCATTTATCCCTGAAGACTCCATGCTCTAATACCAACTCATTTGGGTTTCAAAAACTTCCAGGGGATACAAATATTCAATCCATAAAAATACTAATCGGGTTATGCACAATGTCACATTTATCCCTCAACCAGAAATCCATAATCTATTATTACTGCCATTCCACGTATGAGGAGCCTGGGAAACATGTGGAAGTCTATAAAAAAAAAAAATGAAAAGAAGTGGAGCTGAGTCTCAGGTCTTCCCACCTTCACAATACTATTTATCACTCTTTTATTTTAATTTGGGAAATAAAATTTTGGTCTAGCCTGAAGTGACTGTCAGCACCTGCTGACAAGCAGGGATTATTTAGAAAGGAACTCAATACTTCCTTGCTGCCTCTGAAATCATGCCACACAGCCCATCACCTGCCACTGTGGGGACAATAGCTTAGAAATTCCGACACTTGACTAGGGAACTTCCCCAGGACGCAGAGAACCACTTCACTCAGGAATGTTACCATTTCTGAACTATTTCAAAGGTGACCTTTCAGAACCTGAGGAGAGGAGCCTTGTGACCTCATCTTCAACTCAAAGCAGGGATGGACAAAGGCATCTGCTTATTTAACCCTTCACATGACAGACTAGGTTAACAGAATTCAGAGGGAAGTGTCCTTCCTCAGGTTCCATGGGTAAGAAGGGGCAGACACCAGACCAAGAAGGTCAACAATACGGATATATGGAGAGATTCTTTTTTTTTCCCCATATTCTTTTATTTTAATTGGGTTGTGTCTGCAACACATAACATTTATACTCATTTAGAGTTATTTGCACATAAATATATCATACTTTGATCATTTATGATTACTTGTTAGTGTGAGGAATTCCAGAAATGGAAAATAAAGCAAATGACCACAGTATTATCTTATATTACCTAGATCAGTGATGGCAAACCTTTTGGAGCTTTGATTGACAATAAATAATCAGTTGCAACACACATGCCATAGGTTTGCCACCAATGACTTAGAAAATACATTTATCTTAAATTTTTTATCGTTCTTTCAGTATGTAAAAATTTAAAGTAGTAAAAATCCTGTGCAAACCAAAGTCAAAAGTTGTAGAATTGAGAATTTTTAATTATATATGGTTGGAAAATTTGATAGCATTACATGAATAAGATCTTGAAAAAGTAGAAGTGTTTTCTGGGAAAATAACAGGAAATAGCTGCATGGTTCCAAACGCATAGCATTAACTATGATCATCTTTTATTGCTGAGGCCTCACATGGCCTCTGGATCCTCCTCAGTGCAAGAAGAACTCCATGCACTAAGTAACTGAAATGACTTGAAATGCAAGAAGACACCTATTTTCATCACTGAGCTACCTAAGATAAAAGAAGCCAAAAAAGTTATCAGTGTGGGCATATATGGACCATTCAAGGGAGATTAAGTCCACTGGAATGTCAGAGTATCCCTCGCAAAAAACATAGTGTGAAATTAATACAGGAGAGGCTTTGACAAAAAACTTAGCTGAACTTTGTTCTTTGATGTCTTCCCCATATTACAACTTGTTGCTCCTAATACATCATAACATGTTTGCCAGAAATGTCTCAACTGCTGGGTCTTTACCCTTTTCCCTCAGTGAAGATTTGGTTACATCTTTCCTCCACTTCTCAAATGGGGTAGTTTTAAACCTTTGAACATGTGGTGAGTGATCCAGAAGGCTCCTCACATTTTACAAACTGAAGCCTCAAACAATTTTACATCATTCTATTCCTCAGTGTCTGCACATGTCCGGGTTTCAAAACACAAGTGAAAGTGCCTTTCTTTCTTCCTTCCTTCCTTTCTTTCTTTCTTTTTCTTTCTTTCTTTCTTTCTTTTCTTCTTTTTCAAAAAGGAACTCAGCAGTCTCAAATTTTTATGCATTATACATTCTCAGAATAATACCTGATAATACCCAAATTGAAGCACTCTGAGAAACTTGAAAGCTTGAAGAATTCCAAATTACCTTGTACATGGCTCAAAGCTTATGTACTTCACCAACTGGAGAACCTTCTCAATTTTGAAGCAGTCCAATAATTTTAAATCAAAGCATGTGAATCTAGACTGAATTTTGCATTTTCACTTTAACATAGGGTCGCCTCACTTAGGACAACTAAAAGTAAAGACAATTTTCATTGCGAGATATTTTTAGTAACTTGCTTTCATTTTCAAGGCTGTTTTCAGTGTTTCTTTTCTTTCCTGTTTCTGATAAAATCAACTTAGCAAAAGTATCACAGGTTGAAGCAATGTTTGCTGCACAAATGACCTAACCTTGGCTATGTTTGCTACATTGGAATTTGAAAGCATCGCTACAACAACATGCCTTGCTCTAAAAATTAAAAGCGTGTTATCATTAAGACTGACATTCGGCTGCTGCACTAAGTGTTGTGACTGGTAGGATTTCCTTAAACCAACTAGTTGTGATAACCAGAGGTAAAGAGTGGAAAAGTCAAGAGGGGGAGGCACTATTCAGTCTTTATTTCTGTGAGTACAAATTATTGAATTTCCTGTAAAAAGGTGCCTCAGAGGGCTCCCAGCAAGGCTGCAGCTACACTCCATGCCTAAGTGAATAAAAGCTCTGTATACTGTAATGTGGGATGCAGTGAATCAGCTAACCTCCCACATCCCCCAGCTATAAAAAGTAAAGATGTTTAAAGTAAAAGCATAAGAGTCTGCCATCAAATCTCACAGAATAACTCCATGGGAATTCTCCACATGAAAGATTACAGGATATGACCCACAGGATACATAGCCCTACACAGTCATAAATTAAATTTACTGTAACAACCATACAAACAGAGCAAAAAGAATCACAGAGCCAAACAACAAAAGCAAGGCTAAAATTAAGAGTATTGATCATTGGCCTCAGAAAGAGAGCACAAAACCATAAAGTGATTAATAGTATTATTATTAGAGACATTCACTCAGCCTCCTGTATTTCCAACAGAAAACTGACATGGTTTTAAATGTTCTACCAACTGTAACACTTAAATATGTCTACCAAATGTTCTGTCTCGTCTAGTTGCTGAAGCATAATTAGGAAAGATTTTTAATCCAATATAAGGTCTCATTTAAAATAAATGTGAACAGTTCATGTGCAGTAGAAGGGAAGCCCACAAGTCATCTAATGTTGCATTTTTTTTTGGTTGCTTTTCTCCTACATGAAATTCCTAGACAATATAGTGGATTTTTTTCCCTAAACAAATACAAGTAAATCAAGCCCAGACTCCATTCTCCAAACTGAGAAGATTGGAAAATGTTCTTTCCCACCCCGAGGTCTCAGAAGAATAGCCATGGGCACTTCTTAGCAGCTGGGACAAGGGAAAAAAAGATACATGGAAAATATACCTCTGTTTTTCAATAAAAGTAAAGACTTGATTTTAAGTAGAGGTTAGGGTCAGGCCAGGTCAGACATTTGATTCCTTAGGTCAGGCCTATTCAGTCTGTGACCTACCAAGAGAGGCAGCATGTTCCAACTCTTCTTTGACAAAAGCAGCAAAAACAAAGCATTTTAATACAATCTGGACTAATTAGGCTTCCAAGTTAGAATAAAGGGACATGTTAAAAGAGAGAGAAAGAGACATAGAGCCTTTCTTATTTTATGGCAATTAAAAAGTACATTGTGATCAAATAATGGCATATGTGAGAAGTGGCATGAAGCAAATTATCTTGCTTTCCAAATTTCAGGAAAATCATTTTTCCAAACTAATAGGATTACCCATCACAAAGAGTGTACCAAACTGCTATTTTATATGCCAACAAATCTAACTGTGGAAAAATAGAAGAGAATGAACAGCCTCAAGAAAGAAATATAATGGAAAAGGCTCATGGGGGGGTTGTATTTGGCCCATTATTTACAAGTGAAAAATTCCTTTGTTAGCTGTATGTCACGAACAGACTTTATAGCAAAACCTGAGAGGCGAGTCCCTGGTCAAACAAAATCTCCTTATATTTGCAAAAATTTGATGTGTACATTTGGGAGATCATAGTCTCGAATCTCACTATTCTCAGAGGAAAAAGAACACTTTTCATGTACCTTAGCAATAAGAATCATGAATTGATTACATAATGAGCATTCTGACATAAGATACAAGAACTCCCACTTGGAAGTTTGAGAATTTCATGCTATGCAATGTCTGTTGTGCCTTTGAGGCATATTTAAATCATGTGGCTTCAGAAATAGTTTGTCTTTTCACAATGAAATTCCTACTATGTCAACTCCTTACTTGTTAGTAAATGAAATTACTTATGTTATTGCCAAGTAAAATAATCTTGAGAAAATAAATATTTTAGACAGTACTCAAAAACTGACAGAAAAATTGTATCTTACTATCTGTATGCATCTTCACACACAATGGCACTGCAAATATTTTCAAGAAATATTGAAAAGAAATTACAAGGTTTTTTATGATTTCACTATTTCTTATCCACAGTAGTAGGTGCATTATAAAAAAAATGGATCATTTTATTTTTCCTTTTGCCCAATCTGAGCTACAATTGCATTTAAATCCTCCAAAAAAGTAAAACCTCACTCATGATGTGACAGTCTCCAACATACTCAGCATGGAGTGTCAGGGAAGCCGTCATAGTTACTCATCACGTGGTTCAATCAACAAGAGGGAAATAGCACGCAATTCAGTGAGCTAACAGACATTCATTTTTTCCCCAACCCTACAGAGTTGTTTGTAAATAAAGTTGATACAACCTGAAAAGCATATGATATAGTAATGATCTCTTTTCTGTAAAATGCTTTTCTATCCTTGTATTTGTGTGCTGGGCATAGAAAAGGACAGTGGAAGTCACTGCAGGCAGGGAAAAGATAGGTTAAGAGGGGATGTGCAAGGCAAAAAGAGAGGTCTTTGTGACAGAGTAAACATGTAAAAAATAAATGGAGAAATCATAGGTGAATTCAAAATTGTCATGAATAGAAGCCTGACAAAATAAAAGGAAGAACTTTAAGTGTAGCCTGAACTGTAAGCAAAATAATCAAGTGTTAGGTGTGTGGGTTTATATTTTATTTCCTTTCAAGTTGAAGATAGTGAAGCACATTTGAAAACCACGCAACAAGGCAGTGAACAGAAAGAAGGGATGAGTGAGGTCAGCCAGAAATTGAGAGAATATTTTCTTAGATAGATCACAAGTACAACAATCAAGGCACAAGTTTAAAGAAAGAGATTTTGGAGTAGGTGAGATGACGATTTTTAGTTCAGCATTTCCATTACAACTGTAGGGCAAAAGGGTTTCCAAAAACAGATGTCTGGCATCATTTTGGAAATCCTCTGTAATAAAGTCTTGGGGATTGTAAATGAGGTTCATTGGATATTTTGTCTTGGTATAGCTTACAGATTATTTGTGTGATGTATATTGGTTGTTTTGCATAGTTCTCTTTGGGAAGTCACATACACATTGGATTCTGGCCGAAGTAAGAGGAAATTTCCTTAATGTTATGTACACATGATTTTCAGATCAGGCTGGAACAGCCAGCTTTGTCACAGAGATGACTCAAAATAACATGAAAAAATTGTCAATCTGTTATGAGTTGTGACATAGGGGGAAAAAAGAGAGTCGAAGTCAGATACTATTAGTTTAATGGCTTAGTAGTAGTTTACAATTTGGAGTTATAGATCAGTAAGTTTTGACAATCAGGATTAACATTAGCATTGGCTTATATATATTAGTTTTTCTAACATGACTAAAATTAGTTGCATATAACCATATGGAAGCCTGTATAATGATAATAAAATGTTAACATTTTTTGGCTGATTTTAAGATAAGAAATTTGGAATGGTGTGCCAAACATTAAGACCATTAACTGCTTTTCATATGAAGAACCAATATCAAAAATCTATCATGCTAGCTATTTTAGCTACTCAGAGGTAAAAGAAAGAATGGGCTATAGACTGAGACCATATAAGTGTGATTTTTCAGGGAGTGAACATCTTGCAATATTCCACACCTCCTCCTTCAACTCTCAAAAATATTTCTCTCAAAAGACCTTTACTATATAAAAATTCAAACATTAGTCAATCTACTTTGAGTGCCAATTTCGATGATTTTAAAATGTATTTAAATGCCTCTCTAGAAAGAGAAATGCAACATTAATAGCCACAAAATATTTAGGGTAAATTAGGTTATTTAGTCAATTATCTTGCAAACTGTAGAGGGACAGGTTAATTTTAGTGCATGTGAGCAAGTCTAGCCATGATTTGGGAAAAGAATTGTCTAACAAGTAACGCTGCAGGAAGGTCAATGAACTGTCCCTCTATGACTGAGGAAGAAATATCCACTCCACTAAAAAATTGAAGTTACAAAAGAAATTACAGGGCAGAGAAAGTATTATATTTATTTATTTTATATATTTATTTTAGAAAGCATTCTTATTAGCTGTTGTTACCTAACAGTCACTCCAGAGCATATAGTGGCTTAAAACAACCATGCTCATTTTATTCTGTCTGCTAGTTTATATTAATGAGGAATTGGGGAAGAGCATGGAAATGTGGTTTTGGATCAAGATCTGACATGAGGTTAATCAATCAGCAGAAAGAACAGAACAATACAGTACCGAGTCAGCTGTGGGGCTAGATGAGAATGTCTCACTTCACGTAGCCCCTGAATCTCCCCAAGTGATCTCTTCATGTAGACTAGTATGGCAACAAGAGGGCAAACACACTACATAAATGTGCCTGAAGGTCTACTGCATATGTCCTATGGTAAGCAAAATGGAAGCTGAAACAACTTTCATGACTTAGCCTTTGAAATCGTAGTGTATTACTACTACATGATGTGTTGGTTGGAAGAAGTCACAGATGCCTCTCCTCAATGGGAGGAAAGTCAAAGTCACATTGCAGGAAAAGCATATGAGATGGAAGATACTGTTATAATAGTCTCTGGAACATACAATCTGCCATAGCCTAGTTATTCGTCTGCCATAGCCCTGACTATCAACTTTACCTTTATGATATGTCATACAACCGTTCAAGGAGTCAACATACCCACACCTGTATTTATCACTGATGCAAGCAAATTTCAACTTAATAAACCTTTCTGGAAGGATTATCCATTAAAATTATACTTCCTGGAAAGAAAAATATCCACAACTAACTGTAATGAAAGTTCACATTTCTTAAGAATTTAGTTCACGTCAAGAACTGTTTAATATTTTGCACACATTATCTCATTACATCCTCAGAACAACCTAAAATAAATGCACATAAGGTTTGACATCAGAGATTTAGCATGAAAGAGCATTATGTTCACACTTTTGTAGAATATAACTAAATTTTCCTGTGTCTTTCATAAGTGGGGAGAGGAAGAGAGGAAGGAAGGGGAGGAACAGGAAGGAAGTTGGTGAGGGACAGGAAAAAAGAGAGAGAAGAGGAAAGAGAACACACGGACTAAATCCGTGATCCAAATGGAATTTTTAGGGTCTTCCATTCTATCTGAGGATCAGAGACAAACAAGTGATGGGCTGTTTATTACTAAAGTTTCACCTTATAACTAATGCACCTCCATTATTAATGTGTAACAACAGAAACTGAGAAAAACTGCTGGGGGAAAATTAAAACTTTATCCCTCTGTGATTCCTGACAAACTGTGTCTTCCCCAGACTGAAAAATCTCTAAGGAGAGATAAAATGGGACAAAAGTAGTATCTGAAGAGATAATGGCTAAAGTTTTTTTTAAAACTAAGAAAAATTTATTAACCTACAGATTGGGAAAGCTCAGACAAGATTGAGAATGATAATTAGAAAAAGTAGGAACATTCAGGCATGTCAAAATTAACATGCTGAAAAACAAAGATAGGATCTGAAAAGCAGTCAAAATAACTTTTTTCTTTTTGAAAAATATAATTTGAATCCTATGAATGACTCTTGAAGAAAAATAATGGAATCTATTAGAAAATGCAATAATACCTGCAAAGTGACTAAAGCTTGGGTAGAGGGACTACTCATTTATAATTTTAATCCTTTAGTATATATACTTCATAAGTGAGGCAACATAAACTTATTTTCAGGACAGCTCTCATAAAAATACCTAAAAAGGTATACTCATTAACCTACACTATAAGAATCACTAATGTAAAATTGGCCAGGGATTTAGCTCAGTGGTTTCACCGCCTGCTGTGCAAGTGCAAGGACCTGAGTTCGATCCCCGGTCCCCCCCAAAAAAGAATCACTAATGTCGTTTTTCAGCTTGAAATGAGAGAATAATAAATGGAAATCTAAAATCCAGTAAGAAGTAGTGCCAAAAAAGGTAAACTTGTGGAGAAATATGTAATGCTGTGAGTTTTAAAGCAAGAATAATAATTATGCCTTTTGGAACATAATGTATGGAGAAATAAAATATTGGTCAGCAATATTTTATTGTAGATAACTCCATTAAGTGGAGGAAAATGGAGTTAAATACTTGTAATTTTCTTACATCATTCAAAAAATGATAAAAATTAGAATGGAAGGGAGATCATAATAAATGAAGGATGAATATCCTAAACTTTATTGTAACCATAGAAACAATAAAATGTAGTTTAAAAATCTAATAGATTATACCATTGTGCCAGTTAAGCCTCACTGTCAACTCAACCAGCTTGAGAGCTACCTAGCGAATTAGTAAAGGCCTTACTGGGTATGTCTGTGTGGTCCCCGGAGCTGTGACTGGGCCAGCCAAGGATGTGTGACCTTGGGTACTGTCATGATTGAGAATTGGAATGTCCCTCCAAAGCCTCATGTGTTCAGAGGTAGTGTTTTGGAAGGTGATTTGATCATAGGGGTGCTGTGCTCATCGGCAGCATGATCCACAGGTGAGTTCATGGGTAAGGGTCTGTTAGAAGATGGGACCCAGTCAGAAGAGGCAGGTTACTGGGGTGTGACCTGGAAGAGAATATCTCCCTTCCTGCTCCTGTCTTCTTTCTCTGCTTCCTAAACACCATGATGTAAGCAGCTTTCCTCAGTCAGACCCTTTTACCATGCCACTTCTGTGTTTGAGCTTGCCAACCATGGACTCAAACCTCTACAAACTGTGATCCCAAATGAACTTCTCCTCCTTTAAAATATTGGTGTTGTGAAATTTGGCCTGGCAATTTGTGAGGCAGGTACGATAGCGAGTCCATTGCTCCTACAATTCTGACACTATTACTCTACTCCACTCCACCAAGAACTGAGCAACTGACCTTCCCCCATGCCCATGCACCATAATGTTCTTGCCTTGAATCCAGTTGACTATGGATGAATCCTCTGATACCATGAGCCAAATTAAATCTCTCTGTCCTTAAATTGTGAGTGTTGGGTAGTTAGTATCAGCAAGGGGAAACCTAACTAATATACTGGGCATGGTGGCACATGCCTATAATCCTAGCTACTCAGGAGGCTGAGGAAGGACAATCTCAAGTTTAAGGCCAGACTGGGAAACTTAGTGAGACCTCGTCTCAAAAACTAAAAAGAGCTGGGGTTGTAACTCAGTGGCAGAGTGCCCCTGGGTGCAATCTTGTCTTAGTCACTTTCTGGTAACTGAGATACAGTACCTGGCACCCACAATTTAGAGGAAGTTTAATTTGGCTCACAGTTTTAGTCCATGGTTGGGTGGCCATTGGGAGGAATAGGATGGCAGAGGTGCACGACAGAGAGAAAGATGCTCAATCTATAGCTGCCAGAAAGGAAAACCAAAGGGAGGAGCTGAGGACAAGGATATATCTTCTCAGGTAACACACCCAAGTTGCTCCCTCAATAATATCAAAACGAGAATTAGAGAATATCTAGCCAGGTTGATTATGAACACATGGAGATCCAACTGTGTAGGATGCAGTTAAGTCCTCAGGAGATTTATAGATATAAATGAACACACCAAAAGAGGAGAAAACTTGAAAATCATTTACCAAGCAGTCATTTTTTAAAAGCTAGAAAACAAATAGCAAGGAAAAGAGAATGAAATAAATAACAATAAAAATGAATCAGGAATATAGGACATTATATAAATATATATGTGTACATGTATATTCTGCAAAACACTGCTAAAAGAAATGTTGGGACATTTCAATGAGAAGAAATACAGTCACACATGCTGTGTTCATATTATTGTGTTCATAATATTGTGAAGCATCAAGTTTTCCTACATAAATCTATAAAAAAGAAAATAATGTCAACTAGAATCCCAGATTAGTGTTTTATACTTGCTGCAACCAATGAAAATAAAATGAATGATTTGACAAAACAAAAATTTATTTTTTCTTAGTTCTGCAGGTCAGAAGTCTGAAATAAAGCTTTATGCGGGGTACCTTCCCTCTGGAACAATCTGTTTCTTGTCTTTCCTGGCTTTTTGTGACTATCAGCATTCTATGGCATTTTTTGGCTTGTCACCACATCTCTTCAGCATGGGCCTTTCTCTTTATGTGGTCTCCTCTTTATGTGTCTCTGATCTTTCTCAATCTACCCCTTACAAAGCTGCTTAGGATTGGATTTACAATTGGATTATCACCAAGATTACCCAGGAGGGACTGCTCCTCTCAAGGTCCTTTACTTCGTCACATCCAAAAAGACTTTTTCCAAATGAGAAAATATTTACAAGTTCTAAAGATTTGGATGTGGACCTATTTTTGAGCCCACTACTTGATCCACTACTAATGTCAACAGGATTTTGTATTGGAAATTAAAGCTGCTTCTAAAATGTTATGGACATGTCTGAATAATCACCTCAACTTTGAAGACGAACCAACTTGGAGAATTTACACTATTTGATATCAAGACTCATCCTAAAACCACAGTAACTGAGACAGCGTATGGTGCAAAGATAAAAACAGAATTGAGAGCCCCAAAATACATCTACACATAGGTTATGATAAAGGTTTAATGGCCATTCAGTAGGAAAAGGACAATCTTTAAATTAAGTAATTAGACTTCCATATAAAAATGAACAGACAATTCCCATCTCCACTCTTACCTTGTACTACACACAAAAAATTAATTTGAGATGTGTCTTAGGTAGAGCCTCTGGAAGCAGAGACCTTGATTAATTATGTGAGATTTTTGGCAGAGTGATCTTTGGGAGGAAATATATGAAAAGGACTGAAGTCCAATAAAGCAGGCCCTAAGGCAGAACAAGAATATGGTCTCTTGTTCTCAAGATATAGACTTGATGTCATCTATGGTTGTTGCTCTTGAAGCATTGATTACATAACCCTGTTACCGTTCCCTAAGCCAAGGAGCCTAGCACTTCATACAGTTGGTTCTGGCTGTTGCCGTGGGTTGAAGGAGACATATAATTTCCCAAGTGAATCTTTAGGCCATTAGCAACTCACATGGCGGTTTAAAATGGGTAGATGCACAGGTCAGAAAAAAACAGAACTGTGCAAAGACACCACAATATTTATTACAAGATGAATCATATAACACAATAGAATGTTTAGTAAAAAAGCATAGGAAAATATAGAACTTGAATTTAGGTAAGCATGTCTTAAATAGGGAAAAAAAGGAACTAACTACAAAAGGATAAAGCGTACTTCATTAAAATCAAGAACCTCTGGTAAATAAATCATTGCATGAAAAGGAAAGCCATAGGCGTATATATAGCTAATATATAAATCATATCCTGAATTTATGAAGAAATTCACATTAAAAAGACAATTAAATTTAAGAATAGGCAAAAGAGTTGAATTGATACTTTCATATCACTGTAAGAAAGAGTTGTTCAACTAAAAGCCAAGCAAATTTAAAGTAAGCATATATATTTCAATTATGTACTTACCAAATAATATAGTGTATATTAGCAAGGGTGAAAGTGTAGGGTATATACATAAGAGGCAATTTGGGAATGTATTACAGGATGTAAAATGTATGAAAGAAAACCAAGCAATCTCACTCCTAGGAATTTCATTTAATGTGACAGATATACAAGCGTGGGAAAAAAGGTTTAAGAAGGTATAGTGTGGCATTATTTATAATGCTAAGAAATAAGACAAAATCTAACTATTCATAAGTAAAACAGTGGTTAATAGCAAAATAAAGCCCAACAATATGATATTACGTACTGGCACAGAAGATGCCCAATATATTGTTTGAAAATATGTACATGAAATGTTGGAGAAGACATATGGTATGCTTTCATTACAAACGATGCATATCTGTGTGTATATCTTTACATATACAAACATTTCAAAAAGTTCATGAAAGTAGGAATGACTGGTACCTCTGGCCAGCAAAATTTCAAATGAATCTCACTATCTCTTTCATATTCTTATATATCATTTAATTTTTTAATGAACATAAACTTTTCCCTATCTAAAAAGCAATTTTTAAAAAGTCAGCCTAGCTTTTCATATTAAACTGCAGAGGCAACAAAGCAATATTTGTAAAGTATAAGGCAGTAATATGTCTTTTGCATGTGAAAGCAACTAAAAAAATAGAAACTATCATATAGAGATAATGGACTCATCTTCAAATTGCTACTGGAAGAGACCACCTAACTGACTGGTAGATGAGTAAACCTGGGGCAGCAAAATGAGTAAAAAAATGAAAGGAGAAACAACAATTTGTAAAATCTGGTTAGAATGGAGAATTTGAATGTGAAAGAAGAAATATAAAGCATAAAAATTATCGACTGATTATACAAAGGAAGCCCCAGATTCTCCTACTGAAGAGCAGTACATCAGTAAGGAGTGGAGAGAATTCTAGCATTCTTTGTATCATGTCAGAGGCTGCAAGGACACAGCATTACATGGAGGTTTCAGAAGAAGACTGTGCAAATTTGTAATACCTAAAACTTGGAAGCACCCCAAATGCCCAATCAACTGGACACTGGATCAAGAAAATGTGGGGATTTTTAATAAAATGGAGTACTACTCAGCCATAAAAAATGAGAAATTAGAAACATTTATAGCTAAATGGATGCACACTGAGGCGATACTCTAAAGTGAAATAAATAGGACACACATGTTTAAATACTGAATAGTTTCTCTGGTGTGAGAAACTGAAAGTATAAATAAGGAGCAAAGGGTATAATAATGTGAAATAGGAAGAAAAGGGGCAAAGGAGAAGGGGAAGCGGGAGGGGTAGGGGAAAGGAAAGAAGGGAATGGAATTAATATGAGAAAATGGAAAAACGGAAACAAAGTCTTTGTAAATAGGGAGGGATGGAGGGGTTGAAGGGAGGTCAGGGGAAGGGGGAAAAATAAGAACCAAGAGAGATTGTGTAAAGGTACAAATTTCCAATGATGAATGTCATTATATTGTATACCTAAAATGTACCAATGATTAGAATGAATAATTGATAATGCGAAATAGGAAGAAAAGGTCCAAAGGGTAGGGGAAATGGGAGGGGCAGGGGAAAGGAAAGAAGGGAAAGGAAAAATGATGAGAAATGGAAACAAAGTCTGTGTAAATAGGGAAGGGTGGAGGGGGAGCCTTCAAGGGAGGGCTGGGAATGGGGAAAAAATAAGAACCAAGATGCAACATGTAAAGGTACAAGTTCCCAATGAGAAATGTAAATGTGTTGTATACCGAAAATGTACCAATAAAAGAAAAAGACAAAAAAAAAGAAGACTGTGCAGGCAGATAGTTGTCTTGCTTTTGTTCTATGAATTTATGTGAGTTACTTATTTCCGTTTACATTTTTCCTTTTTATTTACAAATAGTACTACTGTGTAGTTTATTGTTTACCACTCCTCACCTCTCCATACATTGCCCCCATCTCTCTGTAGCCCCCTGGGTCAGGAAGCAGACTCCCCCAAGTACTTCCTCAGGACCCCTGCCTACAAGCTTCTAGGAAGGCTCAGACTATGGATGGAGCCAGATGGAAGAAAGCCTGAAGGAGAGGCAGCTCAGGGCATTTCTCCCTGTTCTGGCTCTATGACTCTGACAGTAGCTGTTCCTTTCCCGAGCACAGACATAGCTGCTGTTTTATTGCTGGTCCTCTGATCCCTGCTTCCCATTACGGCTGAATGGCAGAAACATTCTTTCTTATCATTGTCCCTTCTTCAATGACCAAAATCCATCTCTGCTGTTTCTGGTCTCTGGGTGTCTCCCTACTCCTTCTTGTCTTCCTTAAGCCAGCTCATACACCCAGAAGCACACCCTTCTTTGAAGTCTTTCCATATGTATTATCTGGGGTGAAATCTGTTTCCTACTGGAAACCTCAATAATACAAATAGACAACACCAAGATCAAGGCTTACAGTAAATTTATATAAAGTCTTAGCACATAATAAGTACTCAATAAATCTTAATTTTACATTAATACTTCATGTTATAAGTTTAGCAAACAGATCATGAGCACTTTGACACTGGCAAGACCATTTTCATTGTAAAAATATTCCAATTATACATTATTTTAATGGAATTATGTCATTTGATTCTTGTAATTCTTTTTATCCTAATTCCATGTTCACATGCAATTCAGCAGTATTCTGATTTTCATTGCTTCTCATTTAGATAAGAAAAATTAGACAATGTCTTGATAACAGATAGTTCATGAGCAGTCCATTCTGTGATAATTATTTCTCATTTCAGATTAACAAACCATCATTCTGAGTCTAATTTGACTCCTCAGCGACAACCCAATTAATGGAAATGAAAACACTGATCATGTTGGTTCAAATATCTGCTATTTTTCATAATATTAATTTCTATTTTAAAGGAATGAGTTATCATTTTGCTTTTATGCATAAATCTCATGCATTTGAGCATTTCCATTCAATAATTCAATAATTATCTACTGGTGTGTCTACATAATTCTATAACTTAGTGATATGATATGACAAGATATTAAAAAAGACTAATCCTTATTTGCATGGATTTTATACACTGAGCAAGAAAACAAGTAAACAAATGCTTGAAAGAAAAAACAATTTGGGTAACAATGAGAAGGACGAAGACAATGAAAACATGGTGATATGACAGTGACTGGGAGACTAATTGAGAGTAGTTGTCTAGGAAAGGTGTCTCTGATAAGATTACACTACCTTAATCTGGTATCTAGATGTCAAGAAAGAGGCAGTTACAACAAGACTAGGCAAAATAATATTTCAAGCAGAGGCAATGGCTAAATGCAAAAGCCCTCATGTGTGAATAAACTAGATGCTCCAAAGTGTTCTTTTTACCAAAATCTGGCTATGTGTTAATCAATTCTGAGTTAATTTCCTCAGGTATATGTAATAAAATTTCTGTTTTTTAATCCTACACTTCTATTTTTTTGGTACTTGATATGTTTTTATAGTTTTTTACTTTAGTAAAATAAATATTACAGTAGATCATTTTAAATAATTTTAAGTAAGAACTTCAGTGGCCTTAAATACATTCAGTGCTGTACAATCACTACAGCTATCTATTTCAAGAAAAACATTCATCATCCTAAAGAGAAATTCTGTACCATTCAAAAAACAACTTTCCACACTTCAAAAGGTCCTAGAGTTTTAGCTTGTATGTTAAACTTTTTGATTCATTTTGAGTTACTTATTTGTTCATGGTGTACAGTGGGATCTAACTTCTTTCATTCGCATGTGGATATGGAATTTTTCCCAAACCATTTGTTCAATAAGCTGCTCTTTCCCTTACTGAATGGTCTTCGCATCTCTGCTGAGTATCAATTGACCATATGTGCCAGGGTTTATTTCTGGGCTCTTTATTCTATTCTACTGACCTACATGTTCTCCCTGCATGCCTATATGTTTGGCACTACATTTTGTAGTAAGTTTTGAAATCAGGAAGTATTACTCCTTCAACTTTGTTCTTTTGTGAAATTGTTTTGATTACATGACGTACCATAAAACTATCTACAAATTTTTAAATGGCTTTTTCTATTTCTACAGAAAATATTGTTGGAACCTTGATAGTAATTTTATTAAATATGTATAAATCTTTTTTGTAGTATTATCATTGTATTAGTCTACTTTCTGTTGTTATATATATAAAAAAACCAGTATCGGAGGCTGGATAGTGCATAAAGAAAAGTGGCTTGCTTAGTTCACCGTTTAGGAGGCTGAAAGGTCAAGATTAGCAGGCCCATAGATTCATAAGGGCCTGTGGCTACATCACAAAATTACAGTTAGCATCACGCAGGAAGCCCATGAAAGAACAGCAGTCAGACATCAAGAGAAGAAGCAAGAGCAATTCTGAGGTCAGGCTCGTTTTTTGTTTTGTTTCAGTTTGGTTTGGTGTTTTGATTCACGCTCTTGGAAACTAGCTGAGGTCCTGCCAGAGCTTAGTCCCTTCAAGGGTGGGAACAGCAATGACCCAAGCATCCCTTAGCGGTCCTGTCTCCTAAAGGCTTCAGCACCTGAACACTGCCACACTAGGGATCAAGCTTCCAAGACACAGTCCTTTGGGGAGCACATTTGAAGCACAGATAAAGGATCGCAGTCACCAGAACAATACTAAGTCTGACTTTCCATTTATTTGCATTGTCTTTAATTATTGTTGGCAATAATTTTTAGTTTTCTGTCTTTTGCCTCCTTGATTAAAGCTATTACTATTTATATATCGTTTTAAGTATTTTCAACAATATATTGAGTTATAACTTTAGTATCAATGCTTTTTCATTATGCTGACATTGCTCTTTGTGGCATCAGTGTACATTTGATGAATCTCACTGGCCTATCTTTACATCTACCACATCTCTCAAATCTTCCATCTCTTCCTTCTTTGTTTTGAGTGATTAAAGTTTTCTCCAACCCAGCTTCTATTTATTTTCAAGCATAATCTATATTGTTTGCTTTTGCCAATTTTTTTTTCATTTAGTATTCAATCTCAAATGATTTTTTTATTTACAATTATTTTAACACTTGGTCAGCTTTTTTTTTAAATCTTCTTTTTCTCTAATCATCTAATATCTCAATTTTCCAACTTTCATTGATGTTGTTACCTTATGCTTTGATTATTTTCTTAATATTTTAGCTCATTTTGAAATAATACACCTTTCAAACATAATACAAACATACCTCTTAACAGACAATTATATAGAGCATTTATTTATTTTGGGCAATACTAGGAAATGATTATTTTGGTTTGGACAGAAAAGAAAAAATTGAAAACGTTACCTGAATTTTCAATTTTTTGCATTACTATATGTAATCATGTTTTTTAAATTGAGAAACAGCTTTCTTTGCTCATGAGTGAATCAGGAAATCAGCTGTTCTAATGCCTAAAACAGCTAATTAGGCCAAATTCTCCTTGGGATCTTGTTTTATTCACTGACATGTAAGGATTATGCCGATGGTGAATGTTAAGATGACAATTTTCCCAGATGTCACTTTTAAAGATTTATATTAGAACTATAGTAAAAAATAATCTTCAATAGAGATGCATGAGAAAATTCTCATTTCTTAAGTCAGCATTCAAAACAGATAGGGAGATAAACATTTAGAGTACACTCACCACACCAGGAACCATGGCAGGTATTCTATTGACTATGTTCGGTAAAGGTGTGGGTAAATGTTGTGACATGATAAAAAACAGAGAGAGAGACTTCTAATTGCTATTAAGCTGTGTTATTCCAAGTTACTTACTGAAATTACTATGTAACTTATTGCTTTCCTTTTTTTTTTGGTACTGGGGATCGAACTTGGGTCCTTGAGCTTGTGCAGCAGGCAGCAAAACCACTGAGCTAAATCCCCAGCCCAACTTACTGCTTTCTTAGAAAATGCATTTGTCTCAATCAGAACACAATTCCATTTCCAAATTATTGCCATGTGGCTAACCTCCATTTCAATACTTGCTATTTTGAGGGAATTCCAAACAGGACTGTTTCTCCAGCTTCTGGAAGTTAGATGGAAGGAGGTGATTCTCTCCTTCTCTCTATCAATTAAGACTGGTAGGTAGCTCTTGATCAAATAACTGACTCTTAAAGGAAGACTGCGTAGCTGAAGGAACAGGCATAGCTTACCTACATGACAGTACTGGAACTGGAAGTAGCAACAAGGAATTAATGGTTACACTGGTTGATTTCTTGGCTGCTTAGCCTCAATTATGTCTAATGTAATTTTCTGTGACTTGTTCTTTTGCCTTTCTGTTGGTTCTGTGAGCTATTAAACATCACTGAAGTGGACAGTCACCCAACCTCTTGAGCAGAGAGATTGCTGGACACCAGAGGACAAATGTACCGTGTGCCAAAGGAGGGTCACAAAGAGGGAAAAGTCTCCCATGCTTTCACTGAAAGCACCATGGTCAAGCAAGGCCATGACCCATCCACCCATCCTGATGGCTGACACTGATAGGAGCTGAGAAGCTCTATACTTGGTTCCAAAATAATGCCTGAGGAGACTTAACTGACCTTGATAGATGGTGAGAGGCTCATATTGATTGACACAGGTTTCACTTTAACTTGGTCATAAACACCTAGCAGAAAAGAATAACCAATAGAGGTATAAAATAATGCCATGGTAATAAAGCTAGATATAAAAAGGGGCTCCAATCACTGATTCCTTCTGGCAGTTTTCAGCTACACAGGTAGCTAGCTGACCATGGTTATGGATCATTAGGAAAATCTATGGTAGAACCTATAAGAGTTCAACTGGAGTTTCAAAGTTCTCAGCTAAATTTGTCCTTCAAATTGTCTCTATCTTCTCACAGCTAGGACTAAAAAGATTTATGACAAAATATTAGACTTACAGATAACCTCCATCAATAAAAGTCTAAGAGCTAACAGTTTACAATCACTATTTCAGTTTCTAAGTGTGACTCTTTCCCCAATCTGCCTTTCCATTCTAGTGCTCATGCTTAGATTATACATGGTCTAATTTCTTTAAAATTTGTTTACTCTTTCCTAGAGGCCGTCACACTCCAGATGGTCATACAAATGGAACCAAAGACAAATGCGCTAGACTTCTTTTACCGGGATCCACCAGACCTACCTTGTAAAAAGTTCCTAACTGCTGAACTACAATATGACTTCTGTGTTGGATTCTTAAGTCCTCTGGACCTTCTTATCCACTTTGTGGAAGGCTATTATTAGTTCCTCCCAGTGGAAATGTTTGTTGGCTATATTTATTCATAACAATTCTGCTGCTTATTGTTTGGTCCACATATTCTTTAACTGTTTCTTTGGCTTTTGTCTCCTCCAGACTCAAGGCTATACAGCTACCAAGATGGCAGTGCTTGGCACCTATTGAGGGACTTAAGATAGACCCTCTGTAGAGTAGCTCTAACTGCTGATCACAACTATGACCGAAGAGCGGCCAGAAGTAGTCAGAATGATCTTCACCCTTTCCCCCCTTAGCACAGTTAGGCGTACTTCTTCATCGGGGGAATATTGTAGTAGATAGGCAAGTTAATTAGATATCTTGTAGGCAATTAGACAAGCCTGCCCTTAAGGTGCCAGCCCTCTAGGAGACAACACAGTGAGGAGTCAACATGGAGAACAATTAAGGCACATTCACTGGTTAACATTATAAAAAGAAGAGGCACTACTTCCCCTAGATATAGCAGTGATTGATATTCTAAATGGGAAATTCCTTGTATGTGACTTGTTTCTCCATTTGATCCCCATTTAGTCAATATTACCTGGGTGACTGTACTTGTAATCTTATTAGTTGGTTGTGGGTTTGTCTCAACTCATTCCCACATTGCAAATTTCCATTGGGTCTTACAGTTTTGTCCACTTTGTACCCGCCTCATCACATGGCTTTGCTGTATAAAACACCTTTGAAAAGTGGCGTAGGTGGGCAACTCACTTTCCGGTCCCCTTTCTGTCTCTCTTAGACAGAAGCTTTCTTTCTCTCAATAAATTTTTCCTACTCTTAAAATAAAAATCACTGAAACTTTTTGTTCTTTACCTCTTCCCATAACCAGCATTGGTTTCTGTCATTTGCAACCAAGAATCTTGACATGGAAGACAAAATTTTTATGACCTGCAACTCAGAATTGAAGTTAACAGAATTACTTATTTAAAAGAAAAGTTGAAAACAATTTTTAAAGAGTTTAACATCCAAAAATTTGAGATAACTTTCAATTGTGTGCATTCTTACTTTATAATGTATTATCAAGTAACTATATCTTCTAATATTTTCACATAATCTATATAAATCTGTGAGCAAGTAAGAACTATAGAGCTTACCATATATAATATACACAGCTAAATACTTTTAAAGAAAATCTAAAAGCAGTACAACTGTCATCATTCAGATATAAAATTCTCATTTCTCAAATCCAGGTTCTACCACTTAGTATACTGCGACCTTGCAGAAATGACTTAAGATCTATAAAGTTACTTTTCCTTATCTTTAAAAGGGAAGTGCTAATAATTTAATGTCGGTCATGCTAATAATTTTTATGTGTTACATACATGCATAACTTTATATGTTGTGTTGATATCATATGCATATTTACTTAATTATATAAGGTGTTCTGCATCTAACATTAAAATTAATAAAGTCTTTTAGATTATGGGAAACAAGAGGAAATAAATTTGGGAAAGAATGTAAAAAAAGAAACAACAGAAATCAATTGTCATGAATATTAAATACACAATGAATTTGAAAACCTAGCAGTCTATAATATAGAAATTCACTAAAAATAATACTAGAGATATTTTTCCAATGGAATTATGACATGGTTCTCTTAGCTTTCACTGAATTAGCAAATAGAGTAATAAAAGAGTAAATATAAAAGAAATGATTAAATTGAATGCATCCAGGCAAAAGAAAGAAGAAAAATGAATAGAAAGAAAAAAATAGAGTCTAACACTGAAATTTTCAGTATTAACCTTTGGGTAAGAAATTCATAAGGTAGATATTGAAGTTTTCAACTATCTAGTAAAATGATACCACATACATGTCAACCAATTATGTTACTATTAGGTCATGCACGAGAGTGAGTCAGACACATCAAGTGTATTTTGATGATCTTACAAGTTTTGTTCTAGATCACTAAAATAAAGCCAATATGTTCATAAAGTGAGTCACATGAATTTTTTGGTTTCCAGTGCACATAAAAATTATGATTTCACTATACAGTACAGAGTCTAAGTTTGCAACAGCATTATGTCAAAAAAGGTAATATATACCTTAATTGAAAAATACTTCAATTAAGCTAAAAAATGCTAATGGTCATCTGAGCTATTGGAAAAGTTGTACTGGGGTCACTATAACTTTAATATGTAAAAAATAAAAATAAATATGTGAGAAGTTCTATAAAATGAACCACAAGAAGAACAAGGTATCCTTTTATTTTACAAGATGCAGTGGGTGAGTAGTCCTGTATTTTTTATATATCATTTGTTTATAAGATATCATTCAGATAATGTCATTCATATATATGATAATATGAAATGAATTATCACCTAAATTATCATTAATTATAAATCATCACTATATACCAAAAAAAAAATCATCACTATAACTGATATATATAGGTATAAACACACATGTGTAGACAATTTGCATACAGTTGTCCCTAGGTATTGCTCCAGAACTCCCTTTGAACATCAAAATTTGCAGATGATCAAACGCTTCATATACAATGGTGCAGTATTTAAATATAACCTATACATATCTTTTCATATACATTAAATCATTTCTAGGTTACTTACAATACATAATACAATGTCAATTGTTGTTAGACCATATTGTTTAGCAAATAAGAACAAGAAAAAAGTCTATACATATTCAGTATAGATAGGATTTTTTCAAATATTTTCACTCTGTGATGCGTTGGATTCCTAGGTGCAGAACTTGTGAGTGCTTTGGGGCCAATTACATTACAAACACAATTGCAAACAAATTATTCAATTTAATAAAGGAAGTAACATTTTTACAACAACTACAAGTGCTTAGTGCAAGTCAATAGAATTTGGGGAGGGGGGGGAGAATTTTAATTCCTTCATACAGAAAAAGTAATTCTGAATGCAGAAGCATTTTCTGAAACTGAAAGTGCGTGATCACTGATAACACTGGAATAAAGTGGCATTCTTTTGTCTACCTCTTAGTGTAGGTGACGAAGTAACAAAGCCACTCATCCGGTATGAAAAATTTTTTCTGCTCTGACTTAAATTCATCTAATGACTCGCCTAGATTGGAAAGCTTTTTTAAAGCTTTCCTTCTCATATCTTATTCAGCATACATCTTGAGGACAGCTGGAGAAGCCTATAATAAGTTACATTAATAACTGAACCTGAAGTGTGATGGGCAGAAGGAAGAGGAAAACTGAGAAAACGCAGATGTTTGCATATAGACTGGAGTGAATCAGTAATGTGTGTGGTGTTCCTAAGATCAGAAACAAAAATGATGCCTGCGAAGATGACTTTTAGCATCACAGCTACATCTGGCATGCTAGAATCCGCTGCCTGGAGGTCGTGGCTATCAGTTCAGTTACACCTGCAGAAAAATGGGAGACAAAGCACATCTGCTTCCATGGGGATTTTGTTTTCTTTTAAATTTTACCTCTAGAAGAATTTTGGTCATTGAGAAGTCTGTTTTTACTTGAAAATCTCAGGCAATTTATAAGAAGGCACTGCTTCAATCCCTCAGAAGGCAGACACAAAAAGGAAAAGGTCTTGAAAGAGAAAAATAGACAATTTTTTGTGAAAATTCAGGTGGGGGTTAAGCATTGCACTTAAATTTTATTTGTAGTTAATGTTTAATAAGATAATCATGATCCTTTGCTAAATGATATAAAAATATGAAATTTGACTTTCATAAAATTATGTATTTATTTTTATTTATTTATTGTTAATTTTATTGGTACATTTTAGGTATACAATATGATGACAGTCTACGGCCTTACCACACTGAACATGCCTAATCTCGTCTACAATACGATGACATTCATCATTGGGAATTTGTACCTTTACATGATATATCTTGGTTCTTATTTTTCCCCCTTCCCCTGCCCTCCCTTCAACCCCTCCATCCCTCCCTATTTACAGAGACTTTGTTTTCCATTTTTCCTTTTCTTATATATATTTCTTTCCTTTCTTTCCTTTTCCCTACCCCTCCATTTTCTCTTCCCCTTTGGACCTTTTGTTCCTATTTCACATTATCTATTATACATTTTGATTCTTATTTACACTTTCAAGTTTCTCCTACCAGAGAAGCTATTTGTTATTTACACATGTGTGTCCTATTTATTTCACTTAAGAGTATGGCCTCAATGTGCATCCATTTAGCTATAAATGTCTCTAGTTTCTCATTCTTTATGGCTGAGTAGTGCTCCACTTTATTAAAAAAAACACACACACACAACACATTTTCTTTATCCAGGATCCAGTTGACGGGCAATTGGGCTATTTCCAAGCCATTCTTTCTGGAGTGAGGCGGAATCTCAGTGTTGTTTTCATTTGCATCTCTCAAATGACTAGTAATGTTGAATATCTTTTCATATGTTTATTCGTTATTTCTACTTCTTTGAGAAATATCTGTTCATTTCAGATGCCCATTTTTGGATTGGGTATTTAAATTTAAGAAGATTTTGAACAAGTAAATTGATAAGCCATGCTACCTTCCATGCTTTTTTCTATTCTGCTTTAATGTTTCTATTTTCTATAGTGTTCTGCACCATCAAATCTAATATTATATACCATACTTTTATCTATTCTGCTTGAGATTTATTCCTTTTCAATCTACACTCCACTGTTAAACCAAAGTATTTCTTAGTTCAGTAAGATTTTTACCTATGCCAAGGCAAAGATCTCTTCTCATTTGATCTAATATAACTACTAAACAGAGATGAGTAAAGAGGTGGCAATATATAACTGTTTATTTAAATTAAATATTTGGGAGCAAAGTACTGGCTTACCACATCAGATAATACATGTAGATATTTCCAAATCTCTTTTCAATTATACACTTAACCATTAAGGTAAAGGGTGGGAGAAAATGTTACCCAGAGGGTATTAGTACTTCCATATCCAAGAAATGACAAGTTTATGTTTGCATTATAATATGAGGGGTATGCTTTTTTAAAATATCCTCACCTGAATTAATCACTAATTATAGTCACAGCACACTTACAAAGAGTGTATTTGTAATAGCAAAGCTATAATTGATATTCTTTTTTCTAGTTCATTAGGGAGGATAAAGTAATGCTCTGAGACCAAATTAAAAACTAACTCAAGAGGAAACCTAGAATGAAAAACATTATTAGTGACTAAAGAATGCATAAAATAACTCCACAGGGAAAGAGACAGCAATGGGATAAAGAAGAGGATGTGGGACTTCTTGCACAATGTCTTCTGGCTTTCCGAAGCAATTCGTCTTCGCCTCTGAAGTATTTGGTCCATTATATTATATTATATTATATTATATTATTATATTATATTATATTATATTCAAGAATCCTCATGTGCTTCTTTCTGCACCCTGCCTCATTTTGGGCAACAATGACAAGTAAGGCACATTTGTCACCTGGCTACCTATAATTTCATTTCTTTTACATAGCTCTCTGTGTCATACTGGTGTAACATTCCAGCTGAACTCCAATCATTCAAAATAACGTACAAGAGTCAAAAACTCTAGCAATAATTTAGAATTATCCTTCTACTTACCCCAAATAAAGATGGGTAATGGTCATTTTGTTAAAATAGAAATTACAACTAGATGCATATACCTCCTAAAGAAAACATCTGAAGAGTGGTAAGTGTCCTTCTAAAACACATCTAACAAACTAATTCTTGCCTACTTCTGCTGTTCCACATACAGAATGAGCGGACTGCACATCTGAAATATATGATCTGAAATATGTATATTTACATTTCTGTTAGCAAATTAAAATGAATGGTTGCCTAAATATGTAGTACAGCAGAGCTGAACATAATTTTTTTAACATGACATTCAAATAACCATAAGCATGGATTGCTGGAAAGAGGTGCATGAACATATCTCAGGAAGGCTACAAGAATGCATTAATAAATTCATTCATGTGTCGGTTTGATCAAGAGGTATTTACAAGAAACTTAAATGTGGTACTGTGAAAGAACCAGACAAAAATGCAAATATGGACAATAGTTACAGCTAAGGAAAGGAGTCATTTGGTGCTGAGAGGCCCAGGAATTTCTCACAAAGATTAAAATGATGAAAGATGAGAAACAAATGTTATTACAGTCCTACAAAAAAAATCCCCAGGCCAGATAACAAAGTAAACAACATAGGAAAGGAAATGAATCTCATTAGATGCCACTGGAGAGGTACAATTTAGACTTGACTGAAGTAGGCTGATATCGGAAATCCATCACTAAGGAAATGCATGTCATTAAAAATAAAAACAGCTTTAATAAAAGATAGTGAATTTTATTGATATGTTTAAATATCCATAAAAAATATGGGAATATGGAGAAGATTATTTAATTCACTTTCCCAAGCCCAAGAAAAATAAGAGAACAAATAGAAGTAAGGATAATAACAATAGCTAAACATTTTTAAGCCTTACTGTGCACCAAATGCTAATTAAAGTATATTACATGTGCTAATGGACTTAATTTTTTTAAAGAAACTAATGAGGTAAGAACTCTATTTGCAACCAGTTTAGAGTTAGGTAATTAAACACAGGAAGGTCAACTATCTTGTTCAAGGTAATACAGCTGGTAGGTAGAAAAGCTGGAGACGTGAACTCCACCAGCAAGTCTCTCCATGGCTAGCCACCTGAACCACACTTGCCTCCCATTAGAAAGGGGTTAGTGAAATAATAATAATGCAGATCTATTAGCTATGCACCAATTTTTTTCCCCAGATACTTTCTTTGCAATTGTACATGTCACAAATATTGAACACGTATTACTAGATCACAAACAAAATACTAAGACATTCCCCAAAGCAGACACAGTAAAGATATAATTCTGCTCATAATTCAATAAATTTCATAAAATACATTAAGCTTTTAAATATATATATATAAAATTTTAAAATATTTTTCTCATGTAACTCTAGACACCAGGAAAATTAAAATCAAAATAAAAGTTAGAAATATCCCTAGCAACAAAGTGCACATAACTAAATGTGTGTGGTGCACTTCAGTCAGTACCAGAAAAAGTCTCTGAGCCTCCATCTATGTAACACTCATCTCTTCAACTACGTTAGTTCACATTGTCCCCACAGTCTCACAAATAATCAACTGTGTCTTCTGTTGACTAGTCTTTGCCTCCTGTATCATCAAACCCTTATCACCTTGCAAAGGCTGCTTCCCACTAAATATGAACAAGGTTTTCCTATAAAAGAGTCTACCTCCCAACTCTTTCAGCTACTCACTTTTTTTTTTTTTTTTCTGGTACAGGGGGCTCCTTGCGCTTGTGCAGCAGGTGGTGAAACCACTGAGCTAAATCCCTGGCCCGCAGCTACTCACTTTTTACAGCCAAACTTCTTGAAAAGTTGACCATATTTACTATCTCTGAGTTGATTTCCTCAACTCAGTAAAATCTGACTTCTAGTCTCATTTACACCCTGAAATAGCTTTCACTTATATTACTTTGTAACACTCAACAATCATCTCCATACTGCTTAATGAACATTCTGGCTTCCCTATTTCTTATTCACACAAATGCTGCTGACTATTCTTAAAACATTCCTTTCCCTAGGCTTAGAACTCCTTCTTATACTCAATTGTTTCAAAGATTATATCTTCACCTTCTTAGCTTCTCATTTCTTCTTATCATCTAGCAATTTTTTCACTGTACATTCTCTTCCCAGATAATCTCATCCACACCTATAATTTACGTAGCTCACATTTTAAAACAAAATTCTAGAATAGAAGTCATCGTGTTTACAAAATTGCCTGGTTTCAATGACACCTCAAATTCAGTACAGTACTGGCCTCTAAAGCCCTCTGCAGGCCACACAGCCCAAGACCTCCTGTGGATGCCTGAAATCACAGAGAGTATCATACCCTATATAAATACAATAGGTTCTGCCTCTATGTGTATATCTATGACATAGTTTAAAGTATGATCTAGGCACAGTAAAAGTAACACGATGGTAGCAAAATAGAACAATTATCCCAATACACTATCATAAAGATTTTGTAAATGTGGCCACTTTCTTCCTCTCAAAATATCTTATTGTTGTGATTTTGTGGACCGTGTTTGAATGTCAGTAGCTGAAGTTCCAAAACTGAGACTGTGAATAAGGGATAAGGGAGGCTACGGTATATCTAAAACCAAATTTATAAAATTCCTCAACCTCTTCCATTTTCACTACCTCAGTTACAGACATTTCTACCAACTCAACCAGCTGCTGAATCTAGAACTTAGAAGATATCTTCAATAGCTGACTCCCACAGATTTTCTCTTATTCAAACTGATTATAAAACTGTATTGATTTTATCTCACACCTTAAGTCTTTCCATATTTACTTTCCATATTTACTTTTTCCAAGTCTTTCCATATTTACCTTTGTTTCTACAGTTTAAACTTAAATGGTTATAGAATACTTAACACATATTACTAAATTCTGGACTATGGAAAATAAAGTATACAAAATAGAAGACATGAAATCAATTTCCATTTTTTAACATCAGAAAAATAGTTCTCTAGTGATGAAAAGCTCAAGTATAGCTTGTGGGAGAAAGTAAGCCTTAAAGCAAAGGCATCTTAGAGGACATAATGTGGTTAAACCAAATATAATAAACTAATTTATTGCAAAGCAGAAAATTCATTTCTGTGTTTGGTAGCCCTTCTAAAACTTTTCATTACCTTAGTGGAAAAGGGGGACAGAAATTAGTTTTGGAAAAGGAAGAGGGAGTAGAAAATATCAATGAGGTTCAAATATGTCTCTCTAATTTGCAAAGTAATATATGGATGTGTCCAACTTTCATCTCAAGTGGTAAATGTATGCTGAGCATAAGGAGATGAAATAATTTTGTAGGAAAACTCTAAGTCAATATAATCCTTTCTTCATTAAATGACATCATTGGCACAGACGATCTGCTCTGCTATCAAAGTCCTGTTCTTAACCACTGTGATTTATTATACTTTAGCCTGTAGTCAAAGTGACAACTTGTGAACCAGAAACAGAGACAGATTATATGGCAGAAAACACCATCATCACCTCATGAATATGTCCTGCAAGTGTTGACAAAGCTTAGTATTTGACACTTGCGAAGTATGTCACAGCCTGAAGATAACAGATCCGTTTTGAAATAGTAAAGATAGGGTGCTTCAGTCAAATACAGTTCCGTGTTTTCAGTGATCTAAACAACAAAAGCTTTCTATCTTATTACAACTCTGCAAGTGCACAGTTTCAGAAATGCAAGTGAAGAGAGCCTCAATCTCTTTGCTTTCACCATTGCTGAAGTAAATAAAAGAGAAAAATTTCAAATAGTGTCTTGAGTCAAAGTTTCGGTCCAGAAATTATTTCAGTCATGCCCATTCACATGGCATCTTCCAGAGTAAGTTCCCATAAATGCATAATTCTCCCTTGTGTTTGAAGAATGAGATAATAAGGTATACTGATGAATAAAACTAATGACAAAAGTAAGGGTCAGTACAACTTTACAGAATGTTGGGGGTCTTAAATAAGAATGTTCTTAGACTATCCAGTGAAGGACAATGAAACCTAGAGTCCACTCTGGTTATATTTCTTTGCACCTTCCATGCTATGGCTGCTCTGTACATCAGGACTTGCAGCAGAGAAGACAGGACCGGCCCAATAATGAGCTGAGTTATAAGTTGAAAGCTGCTTGTTACCCATAAAATTAGGGCAATGGAATTAGTTACATGGTTCAAATATTTCATGACTTTCCATGGAGATAATTTAAAACATCCATTTCCACATTGCATATTACCAGGGATATGATAGGTTGAACTTTTGGCATTCTTTGTGTGAACAGTGTTTGGTTGGGACTTCTAAGCCTGACTTTTACGATTCTCTTTCCTCTATATACCCACTGTCTGGACAAACCACTTTCAAGCCAGTGCATTTCTTAGGTATAATAACTTATTCAATCAGGTCATAATCAAGTGTGCCACATCTGGGAGTCATTATATCTTTCTAAAAGGACTGCAAATTTTTCTGCTCTAATTCCATATACTTAACTCTAAACTTTATCTCAAAATTCAATCTTATTCCTTTCATTTCCAGATTATTGAAGAGACTGCTATGCTATGAGTGGATTCCCAAAAGTTCATGAGTTAGAAATTTAATACTTAAGCAACAATGCTGAGAAATGGGGCCCTTCAGAGGTGACTAAGTCATGAGGTCTCCACTCTCACGAACAGATTAATGTAGGTATTGCGGCAGTGGGTTCCTGACAACATTTGAATTTAGCTCCCTTTGCTGACTTCACATGCTCTCTCTCTCACCCTAGGATACCTACCACTGTGTTATGATACGGTGAGAAGGTCCTCAGCACATACAAGTCCTCAGTCTTCTTGGACATACTTGCCTTCAGAATCATGAGCCACACACATTTCTCTATGATAAAGTAACCAGCCTGTGTGATTCTGTTACAGTAGTATAAATCAGACTAAAGACAGAGTTCTACATAACAGTCTCCAATTCTTTCTGCCCTCTCTTGTGACTTTGTTTCCTCTCCTGTTGTTCTCATTAACACTCAAATATTCTGTTATTTCTGGCATATTTAAAAATTCCTTTCTTGATGATCCCTCCTCCTTCTATGTACTGCCCTAGCTTTTACCTCCCCATTGTGGCAACCAGAATCATATATTTCCCATCTTTAATAATTTCATCGTAATACTCCATGGTCTAAATCGAATCAAGTTTTCACCTGAAGCTAATAATGCTCAACATTTTGTACATCTAGTGCAAAATCTCCAATCCTTTTCTAGTGTAGCTCGTGAGCGGCACCTGACAGTTGCTTTCTCTTGCTGAAATACTCTCTATACCTGGCTTTCAGGACACCATTTGCTTCATTCTTTTCCCAGTTCACTGGCCATTTTTTTCCGGCCTTCTCTGTTGGTTCTTCCCCATTTCTCTGACTCCTTAGTGTTGGAAAGCTCCAGGTTTCGATCCTATGTTCTCTTTTCTATCTGTACTCACTCTTTCAGTGATCTCATCAATTCTCATGATTTCAGTACCATTATATGGCAATAACACCATACTTTATATCTCATCTGTTTTTCCCCTAAACTACAGACTCATGAACATCTCCTATTAACTATCTAAGTGGGGATATTAAGTTTGGTATGTTCAAAATTAAATCCTGATTGCCCATGAAACTTATTCCTTGTGCCTTACCCTTCCACCTGCTCATGACAAAAATGATGGAGGTATTGTTTACCTCTCACTTTTTCTCACAACTTGTATTCAATCCATCACAGAGCTTGCTGACTCTATTTTCCAAGTTAATCCAGAATTAGTACTTTTCTCGCCATTTGTTCCATCTCTTCTCATCTTAGGCCATTACTTGCAGTTGCCTCTCAATTATTTCTCTTCTTTCATTTCCCTTATTTTAATTTATTCTCAAAATGGATAACAGAAAAAATCCCATTTAATATGTACTTGACAACATGGCATTTTTCTACTTAAGACTACTCTATATTTTTCTATATAATCAAAACCCATACAATGATCTACCACACCCCTCCCTTAAGTTTCTGACTTAATGCCTTTTATGGCCTCTTTCGGTCCCTCGCATCTTACTCCACACCAAGTGGTTGCTGCCTCAGGGCCTTGGCTTTTCTCGTTCTCTTAAGAATTCCTTTTCTGGCTGGGCTGGGTGAGGAGCGTGAAGGAAAGGGAGGAATCCAGGATGAAGCCCTGATAGAAAGGTGGGGAGCATTAAGAGGGAAATGACCCTTACATTTCATGCTGAGGACTTCAAACATGACTCCAGTAAGAAAATGTCTCATCACCTGCTCCCCTTGGCCATGGAGGAAGATATGAAAATGGGAGACACCAAAAAAACCAATGGGGTCCTCGACCACGAGAAAGAAAACACTTGTTGCATCTGTCTCCTTGAGCAAAAGCGAAAAGTTGTTTCTTTCAATATTGATGTCCCTCCAGCAAGAAAGTCTTCAGAGGAACTAGATATGGACAAGGTGACAGCAGCAATGGTACTGACCAGCTTGTCAACCAGCCCGTTGGTTCGAAGCCCTCCTGTGCGGCCAAATGAGGGCCTCAGCGGGTCCCGGAAGGGTGCGTGCCATCCAGGAAGAGCAGCAGTGGCTACTGGAGCTAGAGCAAGCCCAGCGGCCAGTCCAACCCGTCCACGGGGACTCCGACTACGGCGACAGGGAAGAGGACTTCTACTACACCAAGATCAAGCTCCACATGGACTCAGTGGCGGAAGGACTGAGCGGCCTGGCTCCCATGTCACCCTCCCAGCCCCTGGCATAGCCTCCAACCTTCCCCATCCTCGATTCAAGCAGAACTGAAACTCCTTGTGCCAAAAGTGACGCTAAGGGGATGACACCATTGAGCCGCTGCCTCTCACCACGCTCTACCTTGTGCACACGAACCGCGCTTACCAGGCAACTCCCCCTGTGGTCATTCCAGGGTCAGTCAAGTTCACCCCCAAAGGCAGCAGCTTCAGCATTTCTTGGCAGTCTCCCTGTCACTTTCACAGGCATTCCAGTAAGTAGAAAGACAAGCCAGATTGTAGGCAACGCGAAATGTAAATTTATAGATGAAGCTGTAGAAACATGCAAGACAGAATGCCAAAAGTACTGTACTTTTTAAGCAATATTTGTAAACTCATTGGCAAGGAATCTCATGGTTCAGGCAGGCCCAGGTGGAAAGATGTTTGACTGGCATTTTAGGAAACGAGAAGAAAGTTTCAATTGTTGATAAGTAAGTTGTTGAAGATACATTTCTGTGGTGGTGATATGTCTATATGTTTCCAAAAGATATTTAGAATAGTTGAACTCATACCTTATGTGGAAAGGGTGCTATTTGTCATTATAAATAACTTGTTTATTATTTTGAAGTCGTTTTGTAGGTATGTCCTTTGAAGATTAAAAGATAAGTGAAATCATTTTTTTCTTTCAAAGCCTACACAATCTATGCTGATGGATAATTGCTAAGTAAGCAATTGCTAAAACATGCAACCAGATTTAAAGAGTCCATAAGAATTAACTTGACATATTAAATTATTTCTGTCTGATAAATCAAAAAAAAAAAAAGAATTCCTTTTCCTCAGATGATTGGAAAGGAAAGAATTCTTTTCCCTCACATTCTCCATGTCTCGGCTGAAATTTACCTTTCAATGAAGTCTTCAAGAAAATGTTTAATAAAGTGGTACTCCACCCAGGCACAACTTCCTCTCCTCTCTCTCATTCTGATAATTTAAATACAGTTGCCATACTCTATTTTTGTTTATTTATTAACTTTTCATGAGATTGCAAACTCCCTAAGAGTAAATTTTTGTGTGGCCGTCTTCTTAAACTAGTACCATCACATAATAATCACTCAGTATTTGCCAAATGAATGGACATGATAATAACGAGAGAATCTAATCAGGACTGAACCATGTCAGTGAGTAATGATTCCCATTAGCTTCCATTTCTATCTCCTCTTCACTTTTCTTGGGCTCAGAGTCTTTGCTTGCAATTTATTCTCATTACAGATGTGGCAGTTCTATTACAAATGGTGGGATGAAGTTACCATAAGCCCTGCAAATAAGGTCCCCCCCAGAAAAGATTCTGGCTGAGTGCAGTTTTTGAGAATTTCTAAACTTGCACAATCACATTACTCTTTCTTGTCTGTGTCCCTCAAATATATCTTTTGGAAACTGGCTATTTCTGATAAGAACAACAGGGAATTGAATTTTTCCTGATCATCAAATGCACAAGACAATGCTTTTTTTTCCTTGAAATTTGGGGTGGCAAAAATCAGCCACTAGGGGTACAATCTTCTCAATCTTAGTCTAGAAGGGTCAAGATGAAACATTCCAGATCAATTACATGCTTAGCTTTGTAGCCAAGGATAATAAATCACTGCAGCTTCAGAAACTATAATTCATATACAAATTCATAAACCCAATTATTAGGGACTGGGGAGTTAGCTGTCACTTGGTGGTTATCCCCTCATAAAGAGAGTCTCATTACTACAGAGTATTCTGTTTTTGTCATGAAAATTTGTCTGTATCAATCTCGGGTGGTTGTCCTAAGTCACTTCTGTGTGTCTTTATACACCTAAGGCTTCGGTGTTCATTTCCCTGAACCTGAGGGATTGAGGTAGGAATTCCACACACTGCTGACCTCAATTCCACTTGTTAGTCTTATTTTTAAGAAACCTCTCCAGTTGGCAGGGTACTGTACTTTTATGTACTGTTGTGAGATGATCTATGTCCTCCCAAAAGATATTAGAGTACTTATCCTCAGTACAGTATTGGAAATAGGATCTTTGTAGATGAACAAGTTAAGATGAAGTCATTATCATGAGGCCTTATTTAATATGACTGATGTCTTCATAAAGAATTCAGGCACAGAGACAAACATGCACACAGAGAGAATACCATATGAACACGAAGGAAGAGGTCAGAGTGACATTAAATTTACAAGCCAAAAAATGTTAAAGACTGTAAGTCAACCTGAGACAAAAGGCCTGAAAACATCCACTATCAGAGCCCTGAGAAACAGCCATCGAGATGCCTTTCTCCCCTAAAACACAAAGCTTCACAACATACCAATTTTTTTTGTGTGTCATTGGGTTCTGACTACCTCAGCACCTTTTCATTAAATCCTATTTGGAATTCTTAATATTTTTCTTTAGGGACCAGATTTTCCTGTCTCACATATTGAGATATGTCACAATTATTTAAACAAATATAGAAAATTCATCCTAAAAAGGAGTCTTTGATAGCATAATCATAGAAATCACTGTTATAAAAATAGAAATTATCTTATTATATGAAAAATGAAGTTATATTGTTAAAAGTCTACTGTATGCAGCATATTTGAGATTGCAATGAATTCAGCAATGGTTTTTCAAAACACCTTACGCTATGGAAACATGTTGGAAAATTAATGGAGTTCATTCATGTAATAATATAAACATATTGTAATATAAATATATTAATAGTGAGATCCCCGCCTACATCCCAGACTCCTAGGCCAGAGAAGGTGAGCCAGTCCCAGCACCCGGAAGGAAGCTTCCTGTCTCCATCCCAGGTTCCTAGGGCAGAGAAGCTCCGCCGGTTCCAGCACCCGGAAGGAAGCTCCCCCACTGCCATCCCAAGCTCCTAGGGCAGAGAAGGTGGGCTGGTCCCAGCACCCAGAAGGAAGCTCCCCTGCTGCCATCCCAAGCTCCTAGGGCAAAGAAGGTGAGCCACATGGGCACCAGAAGAACCCCCCCCATAAAAATGAGAAAACACATAAACAAGCCTCAAAAACAGAGTTCCAGATCACCTACAGCAACTCCAAAGGGAAATGAGATGGAAAAATCTGATACTCAACCACCTGGACTCTGAACTGGCAACAAAAGAGGATCTGGGAAAAATAAAATCAGAAATAATTACTCAGATAACAGCAAAGATTTTGCTCATGGTGCAAGACATGATTAATAAATCTAGAGAGGACACAGATAAAAAAAATAGAGGATCTGAGGAATATGATGGAATCCCAACATAGGAAACAAATGAAATCCATAATACAGATACAAATAGATTTCCAAGAGATTAAAAACTCCATCGAAAGTCTACACAGCAGAATGAACCAATGTGAGGATAGAATTTCACATATAGAAGATAAGATTGCAATTAGTGACCAGGAAAAGAAAAATTGCTTTAAAATTGTAAGGGAACATGAGAAATCAATCCAGCAGCTGCTAGATGATGCAAAGAAGAATACCATAAGACTGATTGGAGTCAATGAAGAAACAGGAGAGAGTGCAGATGACATAAAAAAAACTCTTCACAGAAGTGATGGCAGAAAACTTCCCAAGGAGGGGAAAAGAGCTTGACATACAGATAAGTGAGGGATATAGGACTCCAGCTAGCCTTAATCAAAAAAAATCTACTCATAGGCATATAATAGTTGGGATTCCAGAAATCCAACAGAAGAATAAAATTCTACAAGCAGTGAGAGAAAAGAAACAAATCACATACAAAGGAAAGCCCATCAGAATCACAGCAGACTTCTCAATGCAAACCCTCAGGGCAAGAAGAGCTTGGAGTGATGTATTTCAAGCCCTGAAGGAAAACAGCTTCCAACCCAGATTGATGTACCCTGCAAAACTATCTTTCAAAATGGATGGAGAAATAAGATACTTTCTCGATAAAGAGCACTTCAGGAACTTCATGAATACCAAACCAGCACTCCAAAAATTTTAGACAATACCCCAGAAAAAGACAATGAGGATCACAAATCCAGGAAACCCAGCAGAATGAATCCATTGTGCATGACAAATTAAACGCAAAGGAGGAGAATCCAACAAAAAGAAAAAGTCATGACAAGGCTTTTAAAACTTTTAACTTCATCTCCCTAATGAGTGTATAATTCAATCTTACTATTGTACTGATTAGTATTTTTCTGATTCTAGAGATGCACACCATTCCTTGTGCTATACTGGTTATTTATCATCTTCTTATGTCTACATTTTAATTGGGTTGTCTATTAATGAGCTCTAAGAATTCTTTATATATTCTGGCCATAGGTTATATGCATTGTAAATATGGTCTGTTTAAGGACTACTTTTCATTTTAATGATGTCATTTAAAGTTCTAAATTTTGATGGAATCTCATTTATCAATTTTTTTCTTTTATACATCATGTTTTTTGTATCCTAGGTAGTTCTTGCCTAACCTGAATTCATAAATATTTTCCCTTATAATTTCTTCTTAAAGTTTTATACTTTTAGGCTTTCATATTTATGTTCATAGATCCCTTCAAGTTATTTTCATGTATGGAAAAAAGCGTTGAGGTTAATTTTTTATATATGGATACCAGGTGTTCTAGTGCCATTTGCTGAAAACACTAACTCTTCCTTGGCTCTTGAATTGAGTTTATATTCTATAAAATGCTAATGTTAAATAATCTTTCAAAACTCAGTGGACCATATATGTGTGGTTCTATTTCTAGATTCTCTGTTTTATTCCAATGATCTGTATGTCTTTCCTTACACCAACACTGCCTTGATGACTGCAGCTTTAGAAGAAGTCTTAAAATTAGGTACTAAACATCTTCCAACACTGTTTTTGTTTTTGTTTTTAACTTTTCTAGGTCCTTTGTACTCCTACATAACTTTTAAATTTCAATATCCAATTCTTCATTTATAGCAAGTATACACAGACCTGAATTTTTATATATACCTTGTGTTTTCTAATCCTGCTAAATTCAAGTACAAGTTCTAGGGGCTCCTAGAGATTTCTTAGTATTTTCTCTGTAGATGATCATTTCATCTACATATAAAGATTTTGTTTCTGCCATGCCAATCCTATCCTAGTTGTGTCATTTTATTGCCAGACTATTTTGGTGGGGCCTAGGTTTCAAAGTTTAATGGACAGATAAAGAGTAAGCATATCTGCCCTTGTTCCTCACCTTAAGGAGAAAGCATTGTATCTTCTCCATTCATATAAGGCATTCTCACTGGAAGTATGGAGTACATGTCTTTAATCTGTTGAGAAGTTTCTGTTCTACTCCTAGTCTTCTGATAACTTTTACCATGAACAGCTGTAGAATTTATTCCAATACTTTTTCTCCAACTAGTGACAGGATCATATGGCTTTTTCCTTTCCTCTGTTAAAATGATGACTTTTGGGGGTGGATCTTCCTTCCAATGCTGAACGAACACTGCCATCCCTATAACAAAACCACCTTCTACATCCTGCCAGATCTGACTTCCAATAGTTCATTTTTTAAACAAATTTCTATCTATGTTCATACTTTTTTCTTCTATTATCTTTATCCTGTTTTAGGATTAGCACAATGTTGAGTTCCTAAAATTAGGGGAGAAGTGTTCCTTCTTTTTTCTGCTTTAATTTTTTGATATAATTTATCAGTTAAAATGTGTATGAGCCTGCTGTTGTCATATAGGTAGGTTTTCAAGCTAGGAATATACTTTCTTTAATAGGTGCTATTCAAATTTTATATTTCCTCCAGAGTTAGTTTCATTAATTTGTCTTCCAAGTTACTTCTTAGAAGTTGTCAAATTTATTTCAAAATAGATTTTTGAAATATGCTTTCTATATCCTTTTAAATTCTGTAAAATCTGTGGTAATGTCTCCTAGATCTTAATATTGTAATTTTAAAAATGTATAACTGATATTGTGTAACAGGAAGTAAAGGTCTAAAAGAGCAGGGGAATTGGGAGGGGTAGGGGAAGGGAAAAAAGGGAAAGGAAAAAATATGAGAAGAGGAATAAAAATGGAAACAAGGTCTTTGCAAATGGAGAAGAGTGGAGGGGGTGAAGGGAGGGCAAGGGAAGGGGGAAAACATAAGAACCAAGAGACTCATGTAATGGTACAAGATCCCAATGATGAATGTAACTGTATTGTATACCTAAAATGTACGAATAAAGTTAATGGGGGAAAAAATATTAATAGTAACCCGATTTTCTACCTAACAGCCAAGACACTCACTTTAAATGGAAGAATTTTGGAGAACTTTAAAAACAAAAACTGGGGGTGGGTACTGGGAAGTGAACTCAGGGCCTTGTGCTTGCCAAGTAGGCATAGCACCACCGACCGACATCCCCGGCCTGGAAAAAAATTTTATTGGTCAGTTATTTTGCTTCAAATGTCATGTTTCTGGACTCTTTTAGATCAAAGTATTGGTTTTACTTGTCTTTTTATTCCATTTGCTATAAATGACATTGGAAATTTCATTCAAAATCATATAAAACAGTAAAAATGATTACATTTACTTGTTATAAATGTTCATTGCTAGATCTCTGTAATCACCAATGGGATCAGTGAGAAGGGATCCTATGGGGTGTAGATTACACAGAGTAGAGATGGGATTTCCCCAAAATATAGGAATTGGAACTGTTCACTGATTCAGGCATCCATACGTGTGACTTGGAACATGTCCGTCAAGGAGAAGGGAGGACCACTGAGTTACGTATGTACTGAAAGTCCTTTACTTTAAACAGTGTGAATACAAAGATTTGTAAGAGACATCTGGTCTCTTCTGTTCAGAGATTTGCATTGCAAGAATGGCGGGCCAGCAATGTAAAAACATATTACATTTTATATTAGTAACTAGGGAAGATGATATGATAGAATGAATCTGAGGGAGCTGATATTCTTTATATTGAGTTGTCAAGAAATGCAGAATATTACACATTTGAGTTAAAAGCAGAACAGAAACCAGCTACTAAGGGAGAGAAAGGGAAAGCCCAGTGTGGTAGTGCAAGCCTGCAATCTCAGCACTCTGGAAAGCCAAGGCAGAAGGATTGCAAGTCCAAGCCAAGTCTGGGCAATGTAGTAATTTAGTGAGACCCTGACTCAAAACAAAAAATAAGAAACAGCTGGGGATGTGGCTCTGTCTGGAGGCCCTGGGTTCAATCTCCAGAGTGAAGAATGAACAGAGAGACAGAGACAGAAAGAACAGCAAGCATGTAGACCTTAAAGTACCAAAGAATTCTGTGTGTGTAAGGAAAGAAATACAAAGCCTCTATGCCTAGAGGCAAGAGAGTGAGATGGTGTGGTAAAGACAACTAACTGCCCACAGATCTCTACTCCCCTTCCACAGTTGTAGTCAGGAAGCCACTGGCCAGCCAGTCACCTCCTTTCCCTTTTGCATCTCCATGGAGCCATAGGACTCATTTCCACATGCCCTCTGAGTGTCCTCAGGTCACCCTAGTAAATCTCCTGTAGAAGAGCTTTGTCCAGTTGGGTGCCTGAATAATGGAGTAAAACAGAATCTTCTCCTGCCCTATCATGCCATTATCCTTTCTTAGATTGCTGAGTGACCAAGAAACTGGCTTTTGAAATACTAGCTAGCAATATCTTAAGTACATGGGGTAAGTGGTACAAATGAGATCATAGAAAGACTAGATCATAAAAGGTTTTATACGATTCCCTACATAAGATAAAAAGATTAATGAAAGAAAAAAGCAGATATCAGATATCAATGAGGATAAACACTCCTAACTACAACTGTGGAAGGAGGAATATATCAAAGACTGTTTTGTTGAGCATTTTAAAAATTAGTAATGTTCACGTCAATATAGAATTGCAAATAATTTTTTAAAATTAATAGTTTATGTCAATATAAAATTGTGACATGATCAGTACTATTTCTTTTTTTCTCCTTTATTACAGTATGTTTGCAACACATAATAAATACATTCATTGTGGGAAATTGGTACATATATGCACACCGAATCTTGATTTTCTTTACTTCTCCTTCCCTAATCCTCCCTCCTGTATCCCTTCATCTTCTTTCCCATCCCATTTCTATATAGTCTATCTCCCTGTACCCAAAGATATGCCTCTCCAACATTATAAGTGTCAAATATCTGTGTAGATATAGCCATGAACTATTATTCTTTGGACAATGCTAGGTACATAATAGATCCTTAATAAATGTATTCATTGATGGAACGAATTTCTAACCCTCTAATACCACCTACTAATCCTAATTATTTGTTTCTACTCTTAATTACACAACTAACTCTATACTTACATTAGAAACTATTTGAATTGCATAGTTTTTGGCAAAGTTATTACTCTAGTTGTGAACTTCAAAGTAGAATAATGAAGTGCATACAAATCTCCTAATCCACACTTGCAATTATAGCATTTCATGTAGCATTAACACACTATCACTGGAAAATCCTCTGGCAATATGACTAATAAGGAAGGCATTTCCTGGCAGCTAATGATCAGCGCAGGGGAGCTTGCTCTTGACACAAAGCCAGCAGCCCTCAGCCCAGCTCCCTATGGCCTAAATGGAAATGCCAGGCCTCCCTCTGACGGTACTGTGTATTTATTTATAAACTGTCAGTAGAGTAACATGAAATGGACAACAAAGTAATGTTTAGGTCTGTTCAGTTGAAAGTACCTATGGGTAATAATGACACATTCTTAATTGTTATAATTACATGGCCCAGATTATTCTTCCTCTGGATGAGTGACATTATACATAGTCAACATTTAGGACTTTGAATATTAAGTGCAGTCTGCTTTTGGAAGCATGTATGAGGCATAATGGAAATTTTTAAATCACAACAAAATAATGAAGTTCTTACTTGGCATTTACATGGTGCCAAAATCTATGATAAGGACATTACATCCAAAAATTGATTTAATCCTCATAGTGGATCTACAAGGTAGGTACTATTATTGCATAGGAAGAAAGTGAGACACTAAAAGGACTAGGCAATTAGCCCAAAATCTATAAGTACTAAGTAGTAGAGCTCAGATTTAAGACAGTGGATTCCAATTCCAAAGACATTTATGCTTTTGTTATTATAGACCCAACAATAGCAAAACAGAAAAAACACTCAAGCCATTATTAACCAGGTGTGAAAAAACAAAACTCATGTATGTGCTGTACTACACTGTTTACATGAGAGATAGCCTCAAGTCATTTAATAGAAAAATACTTAGGAGTTATGAAATGTTCTTCAATTAACTTAGTAATACCTGCTGTGGGTTGAATGTGTTCCCCAAAGTTCATATTGGAAACTGTCTCCTATGCAACAGTGTTGGGAGATGGGTCTGAAGAAGGGACTGGGTCATGGGCAGTAGAAGGGGGTTTAGTTATTACAAGAATGGGTTGCTGTAACCGGGAATATGTCATTCTTGGCTTCCTCCACTGTACTTATTCATCTTCCCACCTCCTACCACGGGATAATACAGCACGGTGCTTAGCACTAGATACTGAGCAGATGCCTGCACCATCCCTTTAGATTTTCATCCTCAGAACTGTGAACAAAGCTAACATTTTTCTTTTTTTTCAAATTGATTTTATTGGTACATTTTAGGTATAAAATATAATGACATTCATCATTGGAAATCTGCACCTTTACATAATCTTTCTTAGTTCTTATTTTTCCCCCCATTCCACTGCCCTCCCTTCAACTCCTCCATCCTCCCTATTTACAAACTTTGCTTCCCTCTTTCATTTTTCTCCTATTAATTCCATTCCCTTCTTTCCTTTCCTCTACCCCTCCTACTTCCCCTTCCCCTTTGCCCCTTTTCTTCCTATTTCACGTTATCTATTATACCTTTTAGTCCTTATTTACACTTTCAGTTTCTCACAATAAAGAAACTATTCAGTATTTATACATGTGTGTCCTATTTATTACATTAAGAGTATTGCCTCAATGTGCATCATTTAGCTATAAATGTCTCTAATTTCTCATATTTAGGGCTAAGAAGTACTCCGTTTTATAAAAACAACCCCACATTTTCTATAACCAGTCTCTACTTGATGGGCAATTAGGCAGCTTCTAAGTTTTAGCTATTACAAATTGTGATGCTATGAACATGGGTGCACATATATCACTGTAGTATGATTCTTATAATTCTTTGGGGAAGATACACAGCAGGGGAATAGCTGGGTCAAATGAGACTTCCAGTCCTAATTCTTTGAGGTATCTTCATACTGATTTTCGCAGTGGTTGCACCAGTTGACACTCCCACCAGCAGTGGAACAGTGTTCCTATTTCCCCACAGCCCCGATAGCACTTGTTATTGGTTAATTTCATGATAGTAGCCATTCTTGCTTGGGTGAAGTGAAATCTCAGCATTGTTTTCGTTTGCATCTCTCCGATGACTAGTGATGTTGAATATTTTTTCATATGTTTATTTGCCATTTCTACTTCTTTGTCTGATAAACGTCTTTATTTCAGATGCTCATTTTTGGATTGGGTCTTTAAATTTGGGAGGTCTGGTTTTTTAAGTTCTTTAAAGATTCTATATAGTAGACCTTTGTCTAATGAACAGGATGTGAAAATTTTTCCAAAATTGTGGGTTGTCTGTTCACCCTCTTGGTGGTTTCTCTTACTGTACAGAAGCTTTTTAATAAGAAGAGATCCCACTTGTTGATTCTTTGTGCTACTTCACAGACAACTGAGGTTTTGTTCATAAAATATTTTCCTGTTCCAGTGTCTTCAAGAGTTCTACCTAATCTCTGTTCCAGCTGGTTCAGTGTTTCTGTTTTAACAATTAGATCTTTAATCTATTTTGATTTTAGTTTAGTGTGAGAGATACAGGTCTAGTTTTAATCTTTGGCAAGCTGAAACCCAATTTTTCTAGCACCAATTATTAAAGAGGCCATCTTTCTTCCTGTGAGGGTGTTTGGCTCCTCTGTCAAAGATTAGGTGGCTGAGTGTGTCTGCAGTTTTTTCTGCATCTTCTAATCTGTTCCACTGGTCCTCAGGTCTGTTTATTTGCCAGTACCATGCTGTGTTTATCCCAGTAGCTTTGCAGTATAGTTTCAAGTTGGGGATTGTGATACCCCCAGCCATGTCTCTGTTACCTAGAATTGCTTTTGCTATTCTGGGTCTCTTCTTGTTCCAAATGAATTTTTGGATTGTTTTCTCAAGGTCCATGAATTATGCTGCTAGAATTTCAATTGGGATTGCATTGAATCTATATAGCAGTTTTGGAAGTTTGGCCATTTTCGCTATGTTGATTCTTCCTACCCAGGAGCAAGGGATATCTTTCCATTTTCTGATATCATCTTCAATCTCTCTTTCAGAGTGCCATAGTTTTCAGAGAAGAGGTCTTTGATTTCTTTGGTTAGGTTGATTCCTAGGTATTTCAATTTTTTGGATGCTATTGTGAAAGGAAATGTTTGCCCTAGTTCTCTTTCAGTGAGTCTGTTGTTTGTGTAGAGGAAAGCTATAGATTTTTTGTGTGTTGGCCTTGTATCCAGCTAATTTACTGAATTTGGTTATTAAATCTAGAAGACTTTTGGTGGAGTTATTAGGGTCTTCTATATAGAGTATCATGTCATCCACCAATAATGACAACTTGATTTCCTCATTTCCATTCTTTATTCCTTTTATTTCTTTCTCTTGTCTAATTGCTGTGGCTAATATGTCGAAAATATATAGAACAGGAGTGGTGATGGTGGACATCATTGTCTTGTTCCTGATTTTAGTGTGAAGGATTTCACTTTTTGACCATTTAGTATGATACTGGCTGTTGGTTTTTCATAGATGGCTTTTATCAGATTGAGGTAGAGATAATCTATTCCAATTTTTTGTAGGGTTTTATCATAAATGTGTGTTGAACTTTGTCAAATGCTTTTTCTGCATCTATTGAGATGTCATATGGTTTTTGTCCTTGACTCTATTGATATAGTGCATTACACTGATTGATTAGCGTATGTTAAACCATCCCTGCTTCCCTGGAATGAATTCCTCTAGGTCAGGGTGTATGATGTTCTTGATGATCTAATGTATTCTATTTGCCAGTATCACATTAAGGATTTTTGCATCTATATTCATTAGTGAGATTGGCCTATAGTTCTCTTTTTTAGTTGAGTCTTCTCTGCTTTGGGGATCAAGGTGATGCTCGCTTCCAGAAATGAATTTGGGAGTATTGTTTCCCTTTCAATTTCATTGAAGAGTTTAAACAGTAGTGGCAGCAGTTCCTCTCTAAATGTCTTGTAGAATTCAGCAGTGAAGCCATCAGGACCCAGGCTTTTCTTATTTGGTAAGTTTTTAATTAGGTTTTCAATTTCATTGGTTGATATTGGGATGTTTAGAATTTTTAGGCAGTCTTTGTTCAACTTTGGTAATCCATATGTATCTAGGAATCTGTCCATTTCTTCTGTGTTTTCCATCTTATTGGCATATAGGTTCTCAAAGTAGGTATCGATGATCCTCTGGATTTCTGCTGGGTCTGTTGTAATTTCACCCTTTTCATTCCTAATTGCATGGATTTGGGCCTTTTCTTTCCTTTTTTCTGATAAGGTTGGGTAAGAGTTTGTCAATTTTGTTGATTCTTTCAAAGAACCAACTCTTGGCATCATTGAGTTTTTGTATTGCTCTCTTAGTCTCCATTGCAGTGATTTCTTCTCTAATCTTTATAATTTCCTCCCTTGTATGAGCTTTGGGTTTGTCCTGCTCTTCTTTTTCTAGAAAATTGAGTTTCAGCATCCAGTTATTTAATTGGGCTCCATCTTTTTTCTTAATATGAGTATTCACTGCTATGAATTTCCCTCGTAAGACTGCTTTCATTGTGTCCCATAGATTCCAATATGTTGTATTGTCATTATCTTTTAATTGTAGTAACTGTCTGATTTCTTCTTTAATTTCCTCTGTGACCCATTGGTTATTCAGAAGTGTGTTGTTCAATTTCCATGTGTTTCTGAAATTCTTGTGTTTTCTTTTGCGATTGATCGCCAATTTCATTGCACTATGATTTGATAATATACAGGGGATAACTTCAATTCCTTTGCAGTTACTTAAACATGTTCTATGAGCAAGCATGTGGTCTGTTTTGGAGATCAACCCATGTGCAGCTGGAAAGAATGTGTATTCTGATTTTGTGGAGTGGAACACTCTGTAAACATCTGTTAAGATCATTTTTTCAAGAGTTTGAGTTCTAGTATTTTGTTGCTTATTTTTCTGTCTAGTTGATCTATCTGTGACAGTGATTTATTGAGGTCCCCCACTATGATTGTATTTGTGCTTATTTGATTTTTCATATCTGTTAGTACTTGTTTGATATAGTTGGGTGCACTAGTATTTGGTGCATATATATTTATGACTGTTATCCTTTCCTCTTGGATTGCTCCCTTTACAAGGATATAGTGTCCTTCTTTGTCTCTCTTAATCAGTGTTGGTTTGAAATCCACTTGATCTGCAAAGAGGATAGCTACTCCTGCTTTTTTTTGGGTTCCTATTGCATGGAGTACTGTTTTCCATCCTTTAACTTTCAGTCTATGAGTTTCTTTTTTAATTAAGTGTGTTTCTTGTATGCAGCATATTGTTAGATCTTGCTTCTTGACCCATTCTGCCAGTCTATTTCTTTTGATTGGCAAATTGAGTCCATTAACATCGATGGTTATAACTGATATGTATTAACTTATCATTGTCATGGCTTTTTCTTTTTGTTCGATTCTCCCCCTTTGCATTTAGTTTCTTATTGTGCCCAATGGAGTCATGCTGCTGGGCTTCCTCACATTGTGATCCTCATTGTCTTTTCCTAGGATATAGTCTAAAAGTTTTTGGAGTGCTGGTTTGGTATTCATGAAGTTCCTAAGGTGCTGTTTGTCATGAAATTATCTCATTTCTCCATCAATTTGGAAAGACAGTTTTGCTGGGTACATCAGTCTGGGTTGGAGGCTATTATTCTTTAGGGCTTGAAATATGTTACTCCAAGCTCTTCTTGCCTTGAGGGTTTTCATTAAGAAGTATGCTGTGATTCTGATGGGCTTTCCTTTGTATGTGATTTGTTTCTTTTCTCTCACTGCTTGTAGAATTTTGTTCTGTTGGGTTTCTGGAATCTTAACTATTATATGCCTATGTGTATATTTTTTTTGATCAAGGCTAGTTGGAGTCCTATATGCCTCACTTATCTGTGTGTCAAGTTCTTTTCCCCTGCTTGGGAAGTTTTCTCCCATCATTCTGTGAACAGTTTTTTTTTATGTCATCTGCACTCTCTTCTGTTTTTTCATTGACTCTGATCAGTCTTATGTTTTTCTTCTTTGCTATGTCCAGCAGCTGCTCAATTGCTTTCTCATTGTCCCTTACTATTTTATTTTATTTATTTACTTTTGGTACCGAGGGTCGAACTCGGGTCCTTGCACTTGCGCAGCTGGTGGCAAAACCACTGAGCTAAATCCCCGGCCCTGTCCCTTACTATTTTAAAGAAATTTTTCTTTTCCTGGTCACTAATTGCAATCTTATCTTTGATATCTCAAATTCGGTCCTCATATTAGCTCATTCTGCTGCAAAAACTTTCAATGGAGTTATTAATCTCCTGGAAATCTGTTTGCATCTGTTTTATGGATTCCATTTGTTTCCTATGTTGGGATGCCATCATGTTTCTCAGCTCCTCTATTTTTTTATCTGTGTCCTCTCCAGATTTATTAATCATGTCTTGCACTATGGGCACAATCTCTGCTGTTATCTGCGAAATTATTTCTGATTTCATTTTTTCCAGATCTTCTTTTGTTGCCAGTTCTGGGAGTCCAGGTGGTTGAGTATCAGATTGTTCCATCTCGTTTTCCTTTGGGGTTGCTTTAGGTGATCTGGTAGTCTGGTTTTGAGACTTGTTTATGTGTCTTCTCATTTCAACCGGGGGTGGGGGGATGGGGGTTTGGTGCTGTTGGGTCCGTGTGGCTCACTTCCTCAGTGCTGAGAGTGGTGGTATGGGAGCCCAGAATGTTCACTGAAGCTAATTTTTTTCTTAATAAAGTGTCTAATGTACTACAACAACAGAAAATGGATTAAGACAAGATCTAACAAATGAACCAAAATACAGACTTTTCTGTATGTAAAAAAGCAGATTATCAGTGAGGGTATTTTTTTTAGAGTTCAGGAAAATTCTGCAATTTGTTTTTGTTCCATTATAATAATGTTGCTTAAACCTTTAGCAAAATTATGTAAATATGTGTAAAGAGCAATGGGGCTTAGTGAGCAAAGAGGACACTTTGCTTACAACAAATATTTTTCTTACTCCCTGAAAACAATATTTTCCTTTTTATTACAACACTACCTATTAACTGGCCATTTTCTTGAGTTAACAAATTCACATTATTGAAATGCAAATGCCCCTGGAGACTCAAGATAGCCTTCTCATTAGTCTCACACACCAAGGCAAAAATTATTTAAATGAGCTTTCTAATATCCAGTTTAATATCCAGCTCTAGGTTAATTTGAGCTGTAAAAGAAAATTGACAGAGCAAGCTGCTGTATTATTACAGAATATGGGTATCTAACTTATAGTAGCTATTATAAGCTTCCTGGGAATTCTCAAGCAGAAATACGGAAGTAGATGGGAACCCAGAAATGGAGATCAGAGAAAAGATTTTATCAGCAAAAAGCAAGTATTGTGACTTCCAAATATACTTAAAAGCCAGAGCTGTTTATAGCTTCTCCTGATGCTAAGCATGAGGAAACAGGTGAAAGCAAAGCCAGTAGACTGGGAAGGTTCCCTCTGCCTTGGCCTGGCATGGCTGGAGCATAGCCAAAGCATAGTTCCATGTTCCCCCCAGGCCCCTCCACAGTCAGTGCCCTTTCCCACCTGCCACCTGCTTCAGCTCATCAGGTATTCTCAGCCAAGCTGTTTTGAAGGTCCAATGTAGTTGACAGCTCAGTTCAGCATCAGAGGAAGTATGTTGTCTTTTCTCTGTGCCTGGGACTTATTTTATTGCATTGACAAATTTTGTAACACTTTTACGTCAATTCTGAGCAGTTTGCAACTGTGACACAGGAAATTATTTTTTTGGAAAAGGTATAATGAAAATACACTTGGGCACTGAATTTACTGGTGCATTCCAAGACAGAGAAGGACTGGCATCTTGACATTAATGTTTGAGGGACAGGACTGTTATCACTTGGTTCTTAACCCCTAGTCTGCTATAACAGATCTTATGGATGAGGTCACATGTGCATCACTGTCCCATGGTCACACTGCATTTATAAAGAAACAACTTTGATGTAATCTTTTTCACTCAGTTTTGCTACTATTGTGGTTATGGCGTCATATTCAGAAAAATATCATCAACACAATTTCAATATTTTCCTTTATGATTTTCTTTTAAGAGTTTTACCAAAAGATTTATGTTTTGAGACTTGTTTAAGGTTGGCTTTGTGAGTGGTGTGAGACAGGCACCTAATTTCATTTCTTTATTGCTGTTATATGAATATTCAAATTTGCTAACATCATTAGTCACAGAGACTTTTCTTTCCCCATTGCATGCTCTTAACAATCTTCTTGGACACCAACTGGCTATAAATATGTGGGTTTATTTCTGCATTTTCAATTATGTTCTACTCCATGCTTCTCTTTTTATATCAGTAATATGCTGTTTTGTTATAATTTTGTAATATAATGTGAAGTCAGGAAGTGCTATACTTCCACTTTTGTTTTTGTTGCTCAAGATTGTTTTGAGGTTTTTATAGTTCCATATGAAATTTAGAATTACCTTTGTATTTCTGTAAAAAATGCCCTTAGAATTTAGATTTTTTTTAAAAGTCTTTGTAGGGCTGGGGATTTAGCTCAGTGGTTCTGCTGCCTGCCCTCAAGTTTAAGGTCCTGAGTTCAATCCCCAGAACCCCCCCCCCCCAAAAGTCTTTGTACAGCAAAGTAAACAATCAACAAAACAAAACAAAAATCTATGAGAAAGGGAAAACTGTTTGTATACCATTAAGCAATTAGGAGTTAAGATCTAAAATGTACAGGAAACTCATACAAATCAATACCAAAAATACAAATAACTTAAAAAGTATGAAAAAGATCTAAATAAACATTTCTCAAAATAATAAATTCATATGACCAACAGGTTTAGAAGAAGATTCTCACACATTGAGGTGATACTCTTAAGTGAAATAAATAGGACACACATGTGTTAGTACTGAATAGTTTCTCTAGTGTGAGAAACTGAAAGTGTAAATAAGGACTAAAAGGTATAATAATGTGAAATAGGAAGAAAAGGGGCAAAGGGGAAGTAGGAGGGGTAAGGGAAAGGAAAGAAGGGAATGGAATTAATAAGAGAAAATGAAAAAATGGAAACAAAGTCTTTGTAAATAGGGAGGGCTGAGGAATGGGGAAAAAATAAGAACAGAGAGAGTATGTAAAGGTGCAAATTTCCAATGAGGAATGTTATTATATTGTATACCTAAAATGTACCAATAAAATTAATTTTTAAAAAAGATTCTCTATCTGGAAATGCAAATCTAAACTACAGTGAGATATCACCTCCTACCATCCATTGCATTATCAAAGATAAATGATAATCAAGTGTTGGTGAAGAACCCATTTATAATGGCAAGAAGGTAAACTGATATTGCTATTGAGAGAAAGAGTATAGCATTTTATTAAAAAAACAAAAATAGAATAGCATAAAATCCAGCAATCACACTTCTAGGTCAAATAAATTGAAAACAGGGTCACAAAGAGATATCTCCACTCCCATGCTCATTTCAGAATCAGCTAAGATCTCAATGTCCATTAATGATTGAATAGATGCAGAATTATATATATGTATACAATTTAGCATTTACAAAAAGGGAACTTTGTCATTTACAGTAATATAGATGGAATTAGAGAACACTATGCTAAATAAAATAAGCATGGCACAGAAAGAAGTGCACACTGGATGATATCACTCACACATGAACTCTAACAACAGTCAAGCTCATAGAAGCAGAGTAGAGTGGTAGGAGAGGAAAGAACAGGGCCATATTGTTCTAAGGGCACAGAGTTTCATTTATGGAAGGCAAATAAGTTCCGGAGATCTAATGCATAGCATAGTGAAGATAAACAAACTACATTATATATTTGAAATTTTCTAAAAAGCTAGATCTCCTAATGATATCTCAAGAATCTGTTTTTTAACAAAGAAATTGAGCAAGCACTTTTACTTTTACTTATTGGCATATCAGTACTGTTAACATTCTCTGTATCTCAGCAGAGCTGAATGGTTGCAGGGTGTAGGTAGCTCCTTGGAAATGCAACTCTAACTCCATTCTTCTCTTTCAAGAAAAAATATTCACTACATGTGAGTTATAGAATGAACTTTAAATCTAGTTTAATGTTTGTATTTTCTTATGTATCTATAAAACTTTGTAAATAATAGGACAATGACATAAACACTTCAATAAAGAATAACAAATCACTTTCTCCACTACTCATCAGTATGTCACAGTCCACCACCTGAAATAGCCACACTAATAAATTAAAAGGCTATCACCAAATCTGATGTGGATTACTTCTGTTTCACAAGATGTTAATTAATACAGAATTGATAAATTTTTATTTGCTTATTACTATGGGCTAAATTATATGACAAGTTTTTATTCCCCAGGATATCATAATGTGACTGTATTGAGACATAAGGCCTTTAAATGTGTAACTGAATTAATATGAGGTCATATGGGAAAGCTGTAATCCAACACAACTGGCATCCATGTAAAAAACAAGATCAGGAAAAAGACACACACGTGGAGACACGAGGAGAAGATGGCCACCTACATGTCAAGAAGAGAGGTTGAAGAAGAACCCAACCTGGCTAGTACTCAGCTGAGTCAGATTCTATTCTCCTGAACTATGAGAAAGTTAAATTTATATTATATATCCTGTTTATGGTACTTTGCTATAACAATCCTAGAAAATGGATATAGTTATTAAATCTAAATGGTCTAACCTTTCTATTGTTAGATTTCTCTAGATTCAGCACAATTTACAAAGAAAGAAATCTGAAATGGGAAACAGATAATGAGTCCTTTTACTTATAGTTTCCTTATTTATTACCCTTAATAAAGTAAAAATTTCTCTTGGCCTAAATCACCTGTTCTGTAAAATTTGATTAGATTTAGTTTCTGTCCTCTTCAGCCACAACAATTCTACTTTTCAAAAAATTAATTGTGGGTCAGGATTTTGCTCAATGGTTTCACCGCCTGCTGCACAAGCTCAAGGACCTGAGTTCGATCTCCAGTACCAAAAAAAAAAGATTAATTGTATTGGTTCATTTTAGGTATACAATATAATGACATTCATTATTGGAGATTTGTACCTTCACACAATCTCTCTTGATTCTTATTTTTTCCCTTCCCCTGCCCACCCTTCAACCCCTCCAACCCCACCTATTTACAAATACTTTGTTTCCATTTTACAATTCTATTTTTGTTAATATTCCATATTATGGTTTGGTATAAGATTGTACTTAAAAAAGATGAATTCAATTATTAAAACCACTTTTAAAGCCACTTAAGATCACAGATAAATTGTACAGTTCCTCTTGACAAGAAATTAATATCAATACTATGTAATTATCAATTCTCTGTCCTGAAACATACAACATATACTTTGTGAATCTGTGATGGTAACTATTTAAAGTTACCATTTTAGTGCTTGAGTCTCTTATAGCCAGTTATGGCTTTATTTCTGAGTTTATTGATAGGTGTTTTATAAACAGTAAATAGATATTAGATTCTGTAAAAGTCCTTATTCTTATGACTAATTCAAGACAAATTTATAGAGCTACCTGTCTTTTGTTATATTTTTTATGTTCAAAATATTATCTGGGCAAAGCAAATCTTGTAGGATGCTTCCAACTTAGGAAAAATTTTTATTGTTACTTTCTGAATTTAGAGGCTTCCAAACAAAATTCTTCTGCTCTCCACCCTCCATAAAACACTAATGTCCAAAAGTTATGAATAATTTCTGTATCTAATAAATTTTGCTACTGGAGTTTTGTATCTGATTCAATAAGTTTAAAGGTGGCTAGAGTCATCTTATAAATTCCTTTTAACACACTTACCAAGTGGTTCTACTGCAATTGTATAGGAATCAGCTTTGTGGGACCACTGGGTTACATAAAGCCACTGATAAGGTGAGGTGAGGTTAGAGCGGTGTATCAGTCACCTTTCCATTCCTGTGACAAAATACCTGACATATACAACTTAAAGGGTGAATTGTCTACTTGGCTAATGGTGCCAAAGGGTTCAGTCTGTGGTTGGCTGGCTCTAAGGCAGAAGCATTGTAGGAGAGCGTGGTGAAGAAAAGCCACTCCCCTCAAGACAGCCAGGAAGCAGAGTAAGATGGAAAGAGCCCTAAAAACAGATGCACGCAGCAAAGGCATGCCCTCCCTGACTCACTTCTTTCAATGTGGCCCCACCCCCTGAGTTTTCATTAAAGTCCAATAATACCATCAAATTGTGGTCTCATCAATGGATTAATCCACTTTTGAAATGAGAGCCCTCATCGCTTCTCAGCCTTTTGGCTAAGATCAAGTGAAATGAGAGTCCTCATTATCCAATCACTTGCCCCAAACCCATCAGCAACTAAGCCTTCAACACTATGAGCCTTCTGGGGGGACACTCTGGATGTCAGCCATAACGGCAGGAGAGATAAGTGAAGGGGAAGAAAAGCACTTTATCATGAGGTAGTGGGTAGGGGCAGAGAAGTAACGAATGGGAAGTAAGGAGAGAGGAAAATAATATTGTGTAGAGGTAAACTGCAGATTAGGAAACATCCCCGTCGGAATTATTTTGAACTCTTATGTCAAGAGCCTAAACTCACGAAAAAGTAATGAGTGCCTAGACACAAGGGAAATGTCATGTACAGATAGGTCCTTTCTTCACCAAAGCCTCTGCCAAAAGAAAGGTACTTCTCAGAGGCTTCTTAGAGGCTCTTTAGGTCCTGCCTCCAGAGCTGAAGAACTGCCCACACGTAGGGACAGAGAATTCTATTAGCCACTCAGGAGATGTTTTTCCTATTCAATAGAGCATACATTTCCTTTTGATTTTTCCTAAATTATCAAAATGTCAGATATATGGCAATTCAAAATTAATCAGCATTCCCTTTGGAAAGAAAACTTTACTCGCTGTTTAAGTGTGAATTGAAAAAGTATCTTCTCTATCCCCATCGCACATGGGAAGACACCAGGACACTTTCTATCCATCACTATTAACATTCCTCCTGCAGGCCAGAAGAGCACAGTAACTACTTAATATCTACACTCAGCAGCCACTGCATAAAATACAAGGACATCGGTAAAGAGAGGAATAAAAATTCTTGTCTTCTGTCCAGTAAGATTTCATATAAGGATCCTTGGCAATTACAAATATTTCCTTTTTCTTTCTTGATTCTGTTCTTTTACATTTTTTTTGTATATTTTTCCATTCATAACCATATGCACAATTCTTTTCACTAGAACCTCAACTAATAAATACAGCCATCGCCAGAGATTTCTATGCTCTGGATTGTTTCTAGCTTTGTTTTAGGAGATGCTCCATTTAGTTCATGGATTGTCTGCCACAACTAACACCTGTGACTAAGGAAAAGAATAATTTTTCTTCCCTCATCCCTAACTCCACAATGCATCTGGTTGTGTCCTGACCCACAGTTGTTGGGTAGATATCACACAATAGTCCCTACAGAGAAAAACTGGGTGCTCTGTGTCTCTTAGCACATTGTGGATCAAAAAATAATAATAACTCAAAACAAATCACAGTACTAACTACTATTCTTTTCCCATAATGCAACTACTCTTATAACTTTTTTAAACCAATTCTAAGTTTCAATTCATCATTTTAATGGTTAGATATACTATTTTCTATTTCATCTAAATAATACTGAGTTCTTTACCTATATAAAATTTTGTTCAAGTCCCTCATTTGCAATAATATGCCAAAAAGTGGTTCTCCTAACAGGCTGTCAAAGAACTGTGATTGCTGCACACTGGGACCAGCAGAGGAATGAATGGATTAGAATTCATTACTTTCTAGTCATCAGGTTTCATGTATCTAAATCTCTCAGTTCTTTTTTATTTTTATTTCCTTATTTCTTTATTTTTTTTGGTACCAGGGATCGAACTCAGAACCTTGTGCTTGAGAGGCAGGTGGTGGAACCACTGAGCTAAATACCCGGCCCTCTTAGTTCTTTTTTATTTTTTTATTCAATGTTTAGTAGTCTTCCTAAACCTGACTCATTTGGGGAAAAAGGAGCTGAACAAATTACTTCTCAGACTATTTCAGTAAGTAATAGATATCCTCTCCATCTAGAATACACCCACCATATTTTTTAAAAATTCCTTTCTCAAAATAATGGGATTAAATTGAGCATTTGCAGTTCAATTAGGAATTAAATCAGTTATTCACTTGTATTTATTTACTAAATATTTTAATCTCAAATTAACTTAAACTTTATTATTTTTAAAAAATGAACTGTTAGTATTACATACAAACTTAAAAACTACAGAAAATATATTTTGGGAAACTATGTTATCACTTAAGTAGAAAATAAGTTATACAGCCATATATAGATTTATTTTACTCTCTATATTTTTCAATTTATGTTCTAATTTAGTGTCAAATGTATTTGGCACAGTTATCTATATGCTGGTTTCTCATGTATTAGGAAGACTCTCATTAACTTAGAATTTTTGAATATTAAATTTGATATACATTATTTTATCAAGTAAATTTTTGAATTTTTCAAATTTTAACAATAAAGGCAAAGCATAGAGTTTAAAGTAGTGTTTGCAGCCAAGAATTCATAGCTAATGATTCCCTAATATTTTTATATTTGTTGCATCTTGTAAGCTTTGAAGAAAATAGCATCTTAAATAATGTGTATCAGTGAAATAGATGCTATAATAACACTTCAAATTTTGGTACACAGTTTGTATTTTAAGATAAATAATCTTCTTGGAAATAATACAACATTTCATTAAGTATATTCTCTATTCCTCCTCATTTCCATAGTCTACTGACAATATTTTAAATCAATGTGATATTATCATACTTACATATCAAAAGACATTCACATTTTCATACTATAATGAGCCATAGAATTGTGTTTGAAAGTTAAACTTCCAAAAATATCATATTGTTTCTAAGCTCCAAAGTTGCTTTGTCCACTTATTTACCCATCCAAGAAATATTTAATATTTCTAATATGCATATTACTGTTTGCTAGTTTATGGAGGTATAGAAAGAAAAGAAAGTAGCAGAGATCTCAATCAATTTTGTCATTTTGTAGACTCGATATGGCCATACTTATCCATGAAACAAATTAGAAAATAACTGGCCAGTAAGGCTCTGCGTAAGTTTAGATGAGCTCCAAAGGTAGGGCCTGGGAAGAAAATGATGAGACTTAGCATCTGAGGTGGAACTGCCGATTCACACAAGCAGGAGGTAAGAAAAGTGTTAGGAAATGCATTAACAAAGTCACCAAGAAAGGAAAGCCGTTATCTTATAGAGGAAATAATAACTGATTCATTTGGCTATGGTTCATGAAGAAGACCACGAGAAATAAACTGGGAAGTCTGGGCGGGATGGTGCAGGGTCTTGCATACCAACCTAAAGTAAAGGATTTTAATGACTTGTATATGGCCAGCAGGATAAAACACAAAGTGTGTCCTTCGCTTTCAATGCACCATAAAATGCAGCCTTGATTAACTTTTGCAACATTACTTGTAGGCACTCAGTTAATATCTATTGATTTGCACAGCCATACTTTCCCATGTGGTCTCTACCCTCAGGGAGCTTATTTAGCTTGTCCCAGACTTAGCCTGCGATCTCAAGCTCTGAAGCCAGTTCACACAGTTTACTCCATTTTTCTGTCCACTTTGGTTGTTAACATGCTATTTTTTTCTCTCCCTCATTGGTCATTCATGATTTCCCCAGCTAAAAATAAGACCTATCCTCTTTGTATTCTCTATTATCATTATACTGTATACTATTATTATTATTACTATTATGAAATTTTATTTCATTTATTTTGTCATATATGCAATCTGATGCAATAATTTAAAGATAGCTTAAATTACTCTATAGGACTACAAATCCTTAAAAAGCAAAAGGAGGAAATTTACAACAATGTGCCATTGAATTTCAGTGAAACTTTACCTATGGTTATCAGCTGAGCACCTGGGACTATGAACAGATTAGGATAAGGCTGATAGGACATGAGTAGGACAGAGTATCTGGATCCCAAGGATGTGCAATCCAGCTTAAGGGACAAGCCTTTCCAGCAGTCAAATATCAGACTTAACAAGCACATAGCGAAAGCCTTTTGGTGTGTCTTAAACTTTCCAGAGAAATTAAAAGCTGTAGAACATAAGAGCCTTTTTTTGTTGAACACAGAAACATAAGAGCTTTATAAAAGAATGTCAAAAGCATTAGCTAGCTCCTTCTTCAGGGTGCAGCAAAGGTAATTAAAAAACTAAATAGCGCAAATTCTCCAATTCTCCAGATTAAACTCACCTGAAGGCTGTGACTGAGTACTCACTTGAAAGTCTGCTCTATGAATTCCATCTTTCCTGAGATATTTTTCATTGCTGGTGCCAGGAAACTGGGAAAACGTTTAACTTACTACTAGTGATTGATCCAAAAGTGTGGCAGCAGCCTTGCTTTCCAAAAATACCAGGTGAAACAGCAAACTGCCAGATCTGCACAGCTGGATATGTTCGCCTCTTCTGGGTCGTCCAAGTTTACCACATGTGAGTTCAGCAATTTAGGGTGGAGTGGAGATCATCCAGGAGAAAGAAAGGGGAAGTTGTGTTGCTTGCTGTCTGCAGAAGTTCTCTTCCTTGTGTTCTGAATTCATCTCTTTCTCAGATGTTTGTGGTTTGTCTGTCTTTTTAGCTGTAGCAGTGGTTAATGTTGTTGATGAGAAAATAATTTGTCCAGCCGGGGCAGATCTTTCAAAGTTTTAAATTAATGAACAGTAATTTGCAGGTACCCAAATATTAGCTATCTAAAGCTCTGTGTCATCATTACCTAAGCTCTTAGGATTTATATCCATCAGTGAGATTTGCCAGTCTCTTTTTTTTAATCCTTTACTGTCCAGAAGGGTTAAATTTAGATGTGTTCCTCCATCTGCTTCCCTCATGTAACTAACTGCAATTACCAGTGGACCCACTAAATAAAGTCCCATTAAAAAATGTGTTTTTAAATAAAGCTAGCTATATGTAAAGAGTTATGAGTATTTTAGGATCCTTAATCAGATAAGAACAAGGCTGAATTTGAACAAAAAGGGGAGACCATTCTATGTGCTACTACTCTAGGTCTAGATGTAGGAAAACAGGTTAACCTGCTTAAAATTTCTCTACTATATAATATCATCACTTGGGAGGCTGAAGCAGGAGGATTGCTATGAGTTTAAGCACAGCCTAGGCTACATAGTGAGTTCAAGACCAGCCTGACCTACATAGTGAGATTCTGTCTCAAAAAAATAAGAAAAAGAAAAAAACCACTCTACTGTAATATTAATCTATTTCACTAAGTATTTAATTTCTTGTCTAATTTAAAGTAATCATCATTTTGTGCTGCATTACTTTTAGTACTTATTCTCTTTCCCCCAAAATCTTTCAACATTGCCTCTTTTAGTTCTTATCAGAGTTTCAAGTTTCAACTAGTAAGACCTGAATTTAATTATTTAGCTGAAGCTTAGAGAGGCTTGATTGCTGTTCTCACATAACAGATACAGAAGCAGAGCATGGGCTGTAAATCAGGTCTAGGCCAAAAGTCTAGGAAATGCTGTGGCCTTGCCTGGAACCTAATGTACAGTTTGGGGTGAGACATTTCACCTGCGGAGGATTATGATGCTCTCAAACCTCACCATGCCCTGATCCCTCACAAGGAGGCCAGACATGGGCAGTCCTTTTCCATGTTTGAAGCTTTCAGCATTTTTTTTCTCCTTAAATTCTTTTATTTGTACATTTTAGGTATATAACATTTACATTTATCATTGGGAACTTGTACCTTTACATGATGTATCTTGGTTCTTATTTTTTCCCCATTCCCCTACCTGTCTTCAACTCCTCCGCCCCTCCCTATTTGCAAAGACTTTGTTTCCATTTTTTTCCTTTTCTCATAATTTTTCCATTCCCTTCTTTCCTTTCTCCTACCCTTCTCACTTCCCCTACCCCTTTGGACCTTTTCTTCCTGTTTCACATTATCAGTTATTCATTTTAATCCTTATATATACTTTCAGTTTTTCATGCCAGAGAAACTTCAGTATTTACACATGTGAGTCCTATTTATTTCACTTAAGAGTATGCCCACAATGTGCATCCATTTAGCTATAAATGACTCTAGTTTCTCATTCTTTATAGCTGAGTAGTAATCAATTTTATTTTAAAAAAAACAAAAAACACATTTTCTTTATCCAGTCTCCAGTTGATGGGCAACTGGGCTGTTTCCAAGCTTTAGCTATTACTAACTGTGCCACTATAAAATGGGTTTGCACATATCACTGTGGTATGATTCTTTTAATTCTTTTGGGAAGATACCCAGTAGGGGAGTAGCTGGGTCAAATGGGACCTCTAGTCCTAGTTCTTTGAGGTATCTCCACATTGATTTCCATAGTGGTCACACCAGTCTGCACTCCCACCAGCAGTGGAGAAGGGTTCCTTTCTCCCCACAGCCCTGCCAGCATTTGTTATCAGTTGATTTCTTGATAGCAGCCATTGTTTCTGGGGTGAGGTGGAATCTCAGTGTTGTTTTCACCTCCATCTTTTTGAATGACCAGTGATGTTGAACATTTTTTTCATATTTTTTTGCTGCTTTTACTTCCTAAAAGTTATGAAAATTATATTTTAATGGATATACTTATGTAGAGCAACACATACATAAATTGTACTGACTTATTCTATCATTTCATGTGGAAATGAATGCCAAAGGCCTGACAATGTAGGCTCTTTGTGAATGTGAATCTTACCTCAGCTTGAGTTCTGCATCCCATTCACCTCTATGTCTTCCTCCAGGTTACTGTGTTGTAGTTGAACCAGCTGGTTCTGGTCTTACCTTCACTCTGGAGCCATCTCTGATGCTGATCCAATCACTCTAACAAATGTGACTGGCACTTTTGAAGTTTTGCCCGACAAATCAACCATGATGAAGCACCTACTATCATTTTCATATTATCTCACTTTCTCATCTTGTCTGTCTTTAAACAAATTGTTTCTTCTCTTTAGAATTTTTTCCCTCAGCTATCTTTCTGTTTGAGATTCAAGACATCAGGGGCTAGAGGACATCTTCCATAACATTCCATTTGCCTCATTCCATTTTCTACTGCCAATAATAAAATACCACAGACTTAGTGAGTTTAAGGAAAGGAGAATTATTTTGGCTCTGGTCTGGGGCATGAGGTTGAGCGGCTACATCTGTGAGGTCTTCCTGCCGGCAGAGCCCCAAGGTGGGTCAGGGTATCCCATGGAGAGGGACAGGTGCGTGTGTGGCATCTTCTGATTTCTCCCACTCTTCTTATAAAGCCACCAGGATGACATTATCTAATCTTCATCACTTCCGAAAGGCCCCACCTACAAACACCATAAGTCAGATTAAGTCCCCACCTTTCTAATAGCTCAGAGTACAGATGAAGACCCAGCATGAGTTTCAGGGGGAAAAACCATATTTAAATGATAGTACCACCCTTATCAGGTCCAGGCATGTCATCTCTAGTAGTGGTCCAGAATCACCTCTATATACATGAGGCCCTGTACTTAACACCCTGAGTTCTGATTGCCTGGCCACTTGTTTGACTTCACACAAACTTTAAATTCACTGAAGAGAGGGACTCTGTCTTCAATTTTTTTTTTTTTTTGGTACCGGGAATGGAACTCAGAACCTTGTGCTTTTGAGGCAGGCGCGGTGCCACTGAGCTAAATCCCCAGCCCCTCTGTCTTCATTCTTTATAGCCTTACAATCTTATTGTTTCCCTCTTTAATGGAGATCATGAATAAACACATGTTAATGCAAATCATAACTCTGAAATATCCCAAGAATGCACTGGACTCTCTATCACCCCTGAAACAATTCTGAGATAAAAGGAGGGCACAGACTGTAATTATGGAATAGAATAATGAAATAAAGATTTTATTCCTAGTTTCTCCTCAGACTCTACAATTTTTTCATTTCTGTGGTCTCATTTTAAATGTTACATATAAAATTAAATCTCATTTGTACTTCATTATGTACATTATGCTTAAATCTATTCTGAAAAAGAATAAAAGCTATCTGAACCTGGATTTTACACATCGTACACCCCATGTATTACATATTTTTAATTACCACATGTGTCTTATGTTCAGAATAAAATGCCTTTAATGAATCTATAGTGAACTCAGAGTTTTAGCAAATGTATATGAAAAGGGATTTAGAATTTCAGCAATCAAGTTGTACACATTTTATCATATTTAAATCACAGTCAATATATTGTTTGTTACTGACATGCAATAAAATGATTTGGTGGCTAAATAGAAAATGCACCTGAGATAAACAGCAGTGGGACAAAACAGATGAATACTCACAAATTAAATTGTATGGCAATAAGAACATTTCAAGTAGGAAGAAAAGGTCCAAAGGAGTAGGAGAAGGTGAAAGGAAAGAAGGGAAAGGAAAAATTATAAGAAAAGGAAAAAATGGAAACAAAGTTTTTGTAAACAGGGAAGGGTGGAGGGGGTGAAGGGCGCATAGGTAAAGGGGAAAAAAATAAGAACCAAGATACATCATGTACAGGTACAAGCACCCAATGATAAATGTAAATGTACTGCATGTCTAACATGTACCAATAAAAGAATTTAAGCAAAAAAGAAAACAGATTTCAAGAAGAACCCTTCTGTACCATCTCATTTCCCCACATGACTTATGTATAGAGCTAGGGGAACTTCTCCTTTAACTGAAATAACATCATCCACAGCAGAAGCAGGCTTTTTCTGAAGTTCAAAAATTTATTGCAGGGGAAAGAAAATGAATGATGACACATAAATTGTTAGCATCTCCACAGATAAACCATATTTCATTGGGCTTAATGTCTTACACTACACTTTGGAATCTCGGGTAAATGGACAGTGTTTGAAGAATTAGAAAATCAAGAAGGTAAATTGTACATGTGTATGTGTTTGTGCGTGTGTGTGTGCCATTCCCAGCAGCCTAAAGTAATAAAAGTATATATTTTTGCATGTTGTCCATGTATAATGCTGGGTATGTAAGGATTATATTTTGATATATTAGAATTGAACTACTTAAAAGATCTAAACTTTCATATTTTTCTTAAATTCTCCAGTGTTGCATGTCACAAAATAAACATTTAATAATACTACAGAACTCATTAATTATTGCTGACTCGGGGAACAACACTAGTCAGGAAAGTTTATATTCTTATGCTTCAAGAGATCTTTCTCAGAATTATGAATCCTGCTTTTTTCTCTTACTGGGAGAAAAAGGCTAAAGACTAAATCACATGGATTCTCAAGATTTCTTTTCAACTTTTTTTTATCACTACAGCAATAACATGGAGTAACTCACTGCTGTGAATTGACCGTGATCTCAGCATTGACTCATCTTAGGATCTCACAGCCCTGCTGACTTGCAGCATCACAGGATCCAAATAAAGCACATTTAACGGCCCCTTCAATCAAACACAAACGGGGTTGACTATCTTAAAGATTCAAGTTCTGATTTCAACAGCAGAAAAATTATTTCTGGCTTCACTGTCAAGGAAGACCAAAAGGTTAAAGAGGAGAGAGTGTGGTAGAATATAACTAATTTTTAAATATTTATAAGCTATAAGATTGCGTTTTGGCAGGATCAACTTTTGTTTTACATAGGAGGAGATGTTTTGTAGCATTCCAAGCTGGCTCTGTAACGATATGGTCTCAGCTTTAATGTGTCATTTGGGAACGTTTGAATTGATGTTTCCCATGTTGGTCCTCCTGTCATTGACCCATGCTTCCATGACTGCAAAGCAGTCTAACATGCACAGGAAAAAACAGGCTGCTTGAAGAAAAGGGTCAGATGCCATGACTGAGATGAAAAAGTCTCCACAGTACTGGGTAAAAAAACAGCAGCAGCTTCATGCTCCTTTAGAACAGCTCTTGCAATAACCAGAAGGGAAAGAGAAGTGAGCAACAGTAGCCAATGGCATGCAATGAACTTGAGATATTGAGGTAAATGCCAGGAAAAATACAAGCTCAGGATACTACTTTGTACTTTATAGAGTCATAAAAGCTTTATTCTGGAAAGTTCAAAGCCCTTGACAGACATTTCATTAGTCTCCCTTCTCTCCTTTGAGGTGCACAGGTGGCAAGTGTAATTATTGTCACTTTTATGAATGGGGAAAAAATGAGGCATGGAAGGTTAAGTAACATACTCAAAGTTACATAAAATCGTGTGTATACAAGATTATACTAACCCATCCCTGATGCCTCCTTAGATGTCTTAGGACTTGTTTTCACTCTGTGGGCTTTGTATCACGATTTTTCTAAAGCAACTATCTTAAAAGATCTCTTCTAATTCCTTAGTATATGCTGTTTCAAAAATTTAATAAAAGGGGAGATAGAGGCTCAAAGCAGGTCTTGGCTTATGTTTCAAACAATCAAATTATTCTTTCAGTGCTACTGATATAACTTCATATATCAAATTTATTGAATTTTTAACAAAACTTATGGTTTGTTTTCTTAGCGCCATTCCTTCATCTAAAAGCCTTCTTAAATCCATATAGCTTAGATATATGCTTTGATTCTAAAATCTTTATGTTGAAATGAATTCTTCACAATACCGTTGTTAAGCATGTCTGAAATGGTGAGTCACATGACTCTCTGTAAGTGCCAAGAAAAGAGAATGACCTCCCCTTCCTCTTGACAGTTGGCAGGGAACCACCAAGTGGCGATGTTGGAACCATTCACTGGCACTCTACCTCCATGTCCTGAAAAGACATCATTGCTTGGCAGCTCTTCCAGTTGAAACATTAAAATTAAAAAAAAGAACAGTAACAGCAACCAAATGGAAAAAGCTGGAAATTACTAGAAAAGGGGAAAAATTTAACTTCTAAGAAGACATTAGAAAGTGGAAATTTCACAAAATCATTTTTTGCCAATGAGGTTGTCCAAAAATCAACCAAATTTATTATAAAATAATAATATCAAAATTTGTGCATAAATAATTGATGATGTAAGACTGATTCATGTAAACATTACTGAAGATTTTCATTATTATTTTTTAATTTGCCTTTAAAGTTAGGTGTCAGGATGAGGTTCTCCATTGCACTTCATTATGTAATGCCATATTGACTTGGTATATTGCCTCAGAAGTGAATCTAATATGATTTGATTTGTTATGATGAAACTAAAATGAAATATACCATGATTTTCATGCCTCTTTCTTATAAGCACAAGGTATAATAAATAACCTCTTTGAAAGTGAGAAATGCTAAATTTGAGACTGAAAGACACCTCTGAAAAGATTTTTTATCTATCATATACAATTTATTTAGGGAAGTAATACTGGATAGTCAAACCACTATCTTTATTAGTGTTAAAACATGACAATTGAAAACTAAATGCTTGGTTACCACATGAGGATAATTTAATGGAGTTTACACTGCTCCATAATAGGGAGAGCTTTTTCTCATCTGCCTTTATAAATGTACAAAATGGAAACCATTAAACAAAAAACTGGGTTAGCTTTTTATCCCATAGTTACTAATGGCTCTCATTTCAATATAAGAACATATTTTTATATATAAATGTCAGATTTACCTGTTGTATTTTGATATACTAAAATAAATACAAATTTCTAAACACTCAAGACTTTTAAACTGGTCTTAAGACTATTAGAATGGCCATCAAATATGATATTTACTTATTACTAACTACCATATGGTTAAAAATTCTTTCCAGATCTTTAATATCCTTCAACCATTGCAGCTAAAGTTTATACTGAAATAATTTTCTTGATAATTTTTAGCTTATTCCTCTGTACAAGATTCTGTTTACTTATTTTACTGCTTAAGAATTCACATTACTTTGGATTTTGTTTCTTCTGCAAGAAAATATCTCTGCAGGAGGGAAATACAGTACTTATATATAAAGCAAGCATCTGTGAAACAAATGTAGTATTTTATGCAGTATTATAATAAAGATTGCTGCTAAAATCTAATTTCTTGGACTGATAGTAGTACCAATTTCTAGGCTTAAAAATTTCTTGTAATACTTTTTTCTAATAAAAATATCCATCAGTATTAGCACACGTTATGAATCACTTAACATATTACTAGTTTACAATACATGATTCACAGTAGTATTAAAATGTATTTGTTACCATTACAAATACCATTTATAATTAAAAATATTATTTCATGTATGACACACATAGATATTTAACTTATAGATGAATGATAGATACAAATGCTTAATCATTTTTATCTCAACTTCAACCTTATGAAGTTAGCATTTTTATTTTTCTTCTGGGCCTTCTTTTCTGATATTCCAAAATTCACAGCTTTAGAAGTCATTGCTTTCCTGGCTCCCCACTGGTACCTATCTTTACTACTTCTCATTGGTGGTCTGTCCACTATACAATTTGTTATGGCTGGTGTCTAGATGTCCCCCCAAAGCCTCATGTGGTCATAGGTGGGGTTTTACAGAGGTGCCTGGATCTAGGGTGTGTCATGCTGGGATTCACTCTGCGATGCTGGGAGTAAGGGTATGATGCTTAAGGGTGTCCCACCATGGGTGTGAGTGCTACCCACCCTTCGGGTAATACACGGAATATATTACATACTGGAATATAACGGACAGCAAGAGGACTGCGCAGTTGCTTTCTGTTGCTGCTTCTGTTATTGCTGCTTATATCCTGCCTGCTCTTGCGATGCCCCTCTGCCAGCTGATTAGAGACTGAAACCTCTACCAACTGTGAGCCAAAATAAATCTTTCTTCATTTAACTTTGGGTGTAAGGTATTTTGTCTCAGCAACAAGAAAAGTAACCAAGACACAATTTGTCAGAAATCATGTTTAACTGTTTGGTATATGTTTCCTAAATCTCATTCCACTCCCACATTTTTGTTTTATTCATTAATTTTCAAAATTAAATTGTTATGCAGAAATAAATGACTCACAGGAAGTATGACAAATACAATGTATTTTATCTGTACTCAACTGGCAAAATATGTCTATCTAACTGTTTTTAAGAATTAGGAGGTTTGTAGAGAGGTCTGTGGAGAAGGCACCATGGGTTAAAGAGTGCATCAAGTGTTTCCTCACTACTCAAGATGTATCTTCATTTCTCGGTAAAGCATAATTTGCAAAATCTTTCTTCATTGGAAGCTGGACATCAACATACATTGAACTGTAACCAATTCAACCTTACAGGAAAACATCAGTGTCCCGTTAGCACATCTACTACACAGGATCTTTATGTATTTCCATCGTGAGGTCTGTAACTACACATGATCACCTACTTTATATAAAGAAATACTAGGATAATTTTTGACACTACTGGGGATTGAATCCAGAGTCTCATGCATGCCTGGAAAGTACCCTCTGAGTGGGCTATACCACCGCCCCTTTTAATACATTATTTTGAGATAGGGCCTGCTATTTTGCCCAGGCTGGCCTGGAACTTGCCATCCTCTGGATCAGCCTCCTGAATGGCTAGAATTATTGGTCTGTACCATCACTAAGTTAGTATAAAATTTTAAATCAGACTCTAACTAACCTTTAAATGTCCAGGGACATACGTATTTTTGAGCTTGATAATAAATGTGAAACATCAGTATAAACATTGGGTGTGAATATTCTGTTATAACTCTAATAACATGTGAGTATTAATCTATTCTACTGGGAAATAATTTAAAACCTAAAACATAGCAACTATGTTGTTCAGAGCATATTAAATATAACTCATACTCTGATTCAGGATATACTTCCTGATTTCATAGTGCCACCTAGTAATGTTTCTGAACACAGCTTGTAAAATTCAGTCCTGAAACTAGCCAACTAGCCAGAGGCAGTTGTATGGTCACTAAGTACTAAAGCTGGGCATCTACGTTTGATACTTCACTCTACTGTTTATGTCACCTCTTCCCCCTGCTCCCTCCTCTGTAAGATGGGGATGATAATAACATTATCTATAGTCTGGAAACCACTCTTCCAGCACATAGACACTCAACAAAAAAGTCATTATTGTCATAGCAAGCAATCCCCAAAGAATAGTTATTATTTTCATAGTTATGTTATAAACTATAGAAAACTGGCCAAATTTCTTCAAAAGATAAACTTTGAAGCATTGTGAGTTGGTGTGTGTGTATGTGCGTGTGGGTGTTGGGTTTTGGTAGCGTATATAAGCACATGTATTTACTTCATTTTTACAAGTCTATTTTTGCTTATTTTCTTGTTTTTCTTAACACTAAAAAAAGATGCTTGTCCTATGTGCACCTGACATTTGAGCTGTCCTAGAGGTTTCATTGTTCATTATAATCTACCATATCATCATTCATCCTGTGCAAAGGAGACCCATATTGATTAAATCACGCCATACCTTTAGCATTAATTCTCCATGATTAAAAACATTGGAATGACATCTATTGACTTTTACAAAGAAACTCTTTTAAAAATGTAAAGTGATTTTCTCTCTTAAATTCTGAAAATGTGCTATTTCCATACTTCATCAAGTGAGAGATTGTTTTATATGTTCTACTTCAAGAGAAGAATTCCACTTTACATTTTGTGGTTGAGTAGTCCACATATAAGCTGAGTGGGAATTTTTAACCTATTTATATGCCTTGCTTGAAGGGTGTCAAGAATGAGATTAAAACTGGCTCTTGGGCGCCTAATGAAGAGCAGATTTTGACATAAAAACAGAATTCTCTCTTTTGATATCTGTGGTCTAAGATGACTGAAAGGAATAATAATCATGCTTATAAGCAAGTGATTGTTAAAGATGGGCAAAAAGAAACTTAAAAAATAATCACTGACTCCAAATATCCAAAGCAATTTTTAGAAAGAAATACATTATTTAAGTGTGAAAATATTTGACTTTTTTCTTTTGCCAGTGTTTTTTTTCTCATATCTGTCAGCACTAAAAGTCTTGATATATTATAAAATTCTGTTTTGTCATTCTGAAATCCCACAGGAACAAAAAGAAGGGACCTTATAAACACTCCATTTATAATCTTGGATTTGTAGGTTTTGATAAGCATTCAAACATATTGTTAACTACATTAAATCAAAGCTGTAAACTCAGCCAATTACTAATGAGTCTAAGGAATGTGCATACGATCATTGGATGCAAAACTCAAAGGGTATTGGGCTGAACCCAAGACCTCTGAATGTAAAAGGCAAACACCCTCTTGGCTGTCCCTCCTGTTAGTTTTACGTAATTATCAAATAGGCTCTGAGAATGTGTTCAGCAGCCATTCAAAAGGAGAAACATAGGCATTTCACTCACAGTTAGCACTACAATTACCTTGGAATAGAAGAAAGTTATGTTTATGTAAAATGCTTTGAGACTTTAACTCTGAACCGACCCAGTGACCTCTGGCATTGGGAATGTGAAAACCTCTAGCAGCACTCTACCTCCCAGTGCTGGTTCTGGGAATGGCAAAGGAAATTAGTTGATGAGGCAGTGAAACTCACAGAAGCACTTCTCTTGGACATTGCACTTAGAGGAGTGGGAACTAAACATATGCAAGTGATGGGAAATATAGCGCTATTGCTGGTAACTCAGCTGTGAGCAATTAGAAGTCTTTCAAACCGAAGGCACTCAGAATTCCACAACAGGCAGCAGAGAGCTTATAAATGTGCAAGGGTCCTACATGTTGCTAGTTCCCACCTTTCCAATCAAATAATCGGAAAGCTTTGTAGAAAAAAATAATGGATTGTAAGAGCAAAGTTCTAATTTGTACTTTAAATGTTTCATGGACAGAATATAAACATGGATCCTCTTGATTTTTAATCCTACTTCAGTTCTGTAAAAACTGGATGGTTATGAATACAAAGTAACCTTGCCCTCCTTGTGTGCAGCAGTATCTGCTCCAAGTAGGAGACAGATCTGGTGATCACTGAACTTGCTTTGCGTTTGAAACGGGTTACTAATATTCCTCAAATATAACATTTTAGGATGAACCACTGAATTTGATTTGTTAGTAACTTTCCAAAATACATTTTAAAAATTGTTCTTCCTCCAATTAAGGGAGAGATTGGTATTAAGAACTAAGGGTATAAGATGATACATCAATAATGTGTTAACTTACAACTTTTATGAAAAATTATTGCTAAATAAATTAGAGAACAAGAATACGAGTGAAGCAAAACCACGACTTTTTACTTATTTTGAGTCCCAGAAGAAAGGGTTAATGAAAGCAATTGCTTTGGAGTGATACAGATTTTCTTTATTCTTGCTGTTTTCAAATACTATAATGGCTTTCTTTAAAGAATGTAGCACCCATTGTATGTGTCTTTTATTTCTCAAATTTTAAAACAAATTCCACGCTCTCTTACTAAACAACCTCCCATCCTGACTGTGCACTCTTCCTGGTAGAACATGAGATTTCCCCAAAAAATATCTAAAAGACATAAATGTTTCGGAACTTTTTCAGCAGAAATAAATCCCTGACTATCATAAAAACATCATGAGCTCAGCCAAGCCAGGATCAACAGCAGCTGCCTGGGGGTAGATAGATTAATCAAAACCACAAAACCTTCCTCCCACATTTCCAGGAATGAGTGCCTCCCATATCTGTAGAATTTAAACAATTTGTCTATACTATGAGGGTATATTCTCAACATTTAAAAAATGATCTACTTTGTTCCTTTCACAGAGACAATCAATATTTTGCCTGTGTACTTAAATATTATTTTAATTCATCTGTTACTTTTCCATTTTTCAACTAAATTATTTAGTAGATGCATTAATCTGGGCCTTTGTGCTCTAATGCTTTCTGATGAGTTTCCTCTATACAGATACCTTTTCAAAAGCTGTTTTGTGCACCTCTTTCGGTGGCTCCTGACATAACCAGATGCACGAATGGCTGGAGTCAACTGGAGCTATTCAGCATCTGCAGGTAATTGGAAAAGAACCAGCTTTAGAATTAACCCCCTCCCTTTCCTGCTACTGACTTGACTTTAATGACATGATGGTGATCACACTGATTCTTCTACCCTTCTTTACTCCCAGTTCCTTTGATTTGATTAACTATACAAAACTACTCAGGATGAGACAAACTTCATAGGATCCTGGAGAATACAAGGAGCAGCTTTGCACGTTTCTTCCAGCCTGCCAGATGATCATCTGGTAAAGGCCTTCTCATCCGCTTATAGCCCATGCTAGGGTTGTAGATGCAGAAAATAATGTATAAAAATATAAACAGAATTACCTGCCTTGGGCCGAGACTGAAGATGGCCCTTCACCTAATCCCTACTCCCTTTCTCTTCCATAGACTACATAAGATTGTAGACCCTGGGTGGCACAGGCCCAGGAGACAGTTACATTAGGAATCCTTCTTTCTCATTCCCTTTCTGAGCATGCCCCAATCACAAGACAATCACACTGCATTCAGCATAGGCCACAGTAGGCCATGTAGCACTAGTTACCCTGCCTTTTCTTCCTGTTTGTCTTACACTATAAATAATGAGCGCACTGGACTCCAGGCGGCCATTAACTCACCAGACTATGGTTCTACCTGGTCCCAGCTTTCAAGAATAGTCTTGGTATGTATCTTTTTGTCTAGGTATTTTTCAGTTTTCTTCACCTCCCACCACTCTCCCCGGCTGCAGACCCTACACTGTGCAGGTCGCGGCAATCAGCTATTGGCACCAAGTTTCTATTCATAGAATTTGGAATTCCTACTATAACCTTTTCCATTTTCACCCAGCAGGGCAATCATGAAAATATTTTTACAATTGCATTCATTGGATCCATTTTCAGAAAATATCCTAAGATCATTTCTAATGATTTATGTCACTAACTGAAATCTACAAACTTTATTTACCTGAACTGTCCACCTCACATTTTCCTCTTGTCTGTAAGAAGATGAATGTATGCTTTCTGTTTCTAAACCTTCTTTAGTCCTTACCTTCTAATTATTCACTTCATTTTTCTCCTGATATCAGACCTGAAACTCCTTCTCTCCACACATTGATTCCTAACTGCTCCACTACTTTTTAATATTCCAACTATGAGTCCCTTAATTTTACTAGCCTGTGCCTTGAAATCCTTTTTTAAAAAATTTTTACTGCCATATGGGCTGTTCTATTAATCTTTCCCATAACTTTAGTAAAATATGCTCTTGTTCACATTCACATTAGTACTATAATCTAGAAACTCATTTTTTAAGTCTCAGGCTACACAAATTTCTGTACTTCAGTGAACACAGATTTCTTAATGTAGACATCATAGTTTGATGTTGAGTGTCTTTCAAATGTCTATGTGTTAAAGGATTTGGTTCTCAGAGTGATGCTGCTGGGAGCTGTGGGACCTTTCAGGAAGTAGAGCCTATCATGAGGTCCTCAGGTTATTTGGAGTCCTCAAGTGGGATTGTGGGACCCCAGCCCCTTCTCTTGCTCTTTGCATTCTGGCTTGTGAGGGACGCAGTCATCCTCCACTGCACGCTCTTGCCATGATTTGCTGCCTCACCACAGAGCCAAAGCACAGGGCCATTTATGAAATGAAATTTTCAAAACTGTGAGCCAAAATAAAACTTTTACCTTGACAAGTTAGTTATCTTAGGTATTTCATTATACTTACAACAGAGATCATTTTCCTCTACAAAAACAATGGTATTTTCTTCTGCTGGGAAAAGAGGTGCAGCTTTTATGGTTTGTCCTTTTGCTTGCTATTGCTTAGATACCACATGCTGAGTCCCCTATATCTCTGTCCGACAAATGTCTCTTTACTTGGACTGTAATTACAACTTCATATCTATTCAAAATAATGCTTCTCTAACTTTTTTGGTGTGTCATTTTTTAGCCTTGATTTGACCTTTGTTTTTCCCAGTTTTAGGCACACCTGTTTGCTTTTTAGACCTTATTTATAGTATAGGTGTGCAGAATTGAATTGCTGACAGTCTAACAGTGAGCCTGGTGGACTGCCTGCAGTCTGAGGCTTTGTTGTGAGTGGTCCTGTCTTATCACAGGCCGTTTAACATGGTATTGCAACTGTATTTATAAAACTGCTTAAGAAGAAGCGAATGGTATCTACCACAGATCCAAGTCTCAAGTACAATTTTGTAGAGCATGAGTTACAGAGGCAGTAAATACTATTATCTTGTCTCCTACATCCTGCTCGTTATGCTATGATTTACAAATTCTTTTTTGTGCTTATTTTCTAGTGTTCTTCTAAAATTGTGGCATCTATTACTTTTAGATTCTTCTGTATTACTGTAACCATTAGTGTTAAGATGACTGCCATAATCTATGCTGTCTTTATAGTAAAACTGGTGCAGCATTCTGATCATAGAAAAAAGAGAAGAGGGGAAAATAGAAAGACTACAATGTGTTTTGCATATGATTTCTTTTTTCCTACATAAACATTTAATCGTTTTCCAATCTTGAGTCTTTTATGTAGCATTTTGTACGTGCTTACTTAAAGAAATGCTAAAGAGAGCCTCAAGTTTATGGTAGGCACATACTTTTGAATGCCTCATGTTAACTATGATACTATAAAATAACTGAAAATAGATAATTGTGTGATTTTTAGACTAATTTTCCATTGTTACAATGACATGCTTATTGATAATCATCTATAATCCAAACATGTAGAATACAGGTTTTGGGGAAACAGAGGAATCGAGCTAGGATAGAAAGATTCATCTTGCTACAGATGGGAAGATTTCATGGAGAAGCAGACAACTGAGCCCAGTTCTTAAAGATTGCAGGAGCATCAAGGGAAACTAAGGCACAGAAACAAGTATGAAATCCCAGAAATCTGATTAAGCATAATGTGGTTGAGGAAATACAAACAACAACAGTGATTCTATTTATTAGCAACATTATTCAGTCTCTTTAAAAGTTTTATAGGATGAGGTAAAATGTAAAAGATTGGTCATATATATTTAATCATTACAACAGCCTTATAATCTAAATCAAATTATCTCATTTTATGGATAATAAAACTAAGAATCAGAGATATCAAGACACACATCCAGCACAGTATATGTTAAAACTGTCTCCAAAGTCCAAGTTCTATTCCACACTACACTTCTACCAAATCAAATTCACAAGACATCTGAAAACAGAGCAAAATGCTTCAAAGACAGTTGCTATGAATTATAATTCCTTTCAACATCGATTCTCAAAGTTACTAAGACTGAATATATTTCATGATATTCATACCTTTTAAAAAACTTTATTTCATCTCCAGGTCAAAAACAATCAAAAGTCTAAGTAAACCTTTCAATTAGAAGTACTTTTGCTAATCTAGGGACCTTTCCATTGCCACCAAGGTTTATGGCTTTTATAGCAGGTAAAATACAAAAGAAGCAAAAATAATTATAGCGATACTAACAACAAAAAATAAGCAAACAAAAAATAACAATGTAATAAGTTAATTTCCTGGGATAACTTTGAAAAGCAAAACTAATCAAAATAATATATTGGTAATAAACACAAATACTTCTTGCAATAAAACTTTATAGGAACTAACTAATTCTTCCATTTAGGGATTCATTCTAGGAACAAATCTCCCCCCAAAAGAAATTATTATTTATAATAGTAAGGAAATAAGCAAAGATTAAAGATTCAACAATGCATGAATAAAAATTGATGGCTGAATCTCCCCTACAATATGTCTCTCGCCAAGAGTTTGCTATGTTAATTTTCAGGATACGAAAATACGTAAACCATAGTAGTGAAACAGAGGAGTGCTTTTCCTTTACAATGTCACGTTGGAATATTGTTGAGAAGACTCATCTGAGGCTTTTGTAACCCATATATAGTGTGACAGCCTCACATTTTGTTAAAGTACACGTTAAAAAGATTTTTGTTTTATTGAGAAGCAAATGCAAACAGTTATTATTTTATTGAGTGGTAAGACATTAACTAGTTTGGCATCTAATCTAGTAATCCTATTCCAGCATTCTTTTTCCACCCCTACATAACTCCTGTCCCTCTAAATCTCCTCAGAACCAGCTTTATCCTTTATCATTCATATTTGTATGAGAGTATTTTTAAACTGTTAAAAATACATATTTTCACACAGTAAATGACACAAATGATTTAGACCAACATCTTGAGTTAATTTTTAGTCAAATATTCCTCACATGTCACAACTGACCTATTAATAAATCCTGTTGCTTCTATTTTGAAATCTAACCTCTTGACTCCATCCTTGAACTACAATAGCTGCCTAACGGTATTTCCAAAATCTTATTTTGTCCCTGTCTCTATGATCAACCTTCTACATAGCACTAAACATGCAGGACAATTCATCTCTGCTCTTGAAATTAGAAAGACTCCAACTTATCGATAAATCAAAGTCCTTACTATAAGTCCTATACAACCCCAGCCCTATATAATTTGTCCTCTCGGTGATGCTGACCTCATTTTAAACTTCTCTCTCGCCGAATCAAAACATTCCACTTGCTGTTTTCTCCAAAATTTAAGTATGATTCCACTTCAGAGTCATTGTCTTCTCTTCTCTCTGCCAAGTGCTTCCCTTGAGAGATTTTCATGACTCACTCTCATCCTCTTTCATGTCTCTCTTTCAATGTCTCCACCTAGGGAGCTTTCCCAGACTATGTTGTCTGAGACATTCTCCCACTCACTGATTTTTACACCTTTTTCCTGACTGACATTTCCTCAAAATTCTCATTTCTCCATCATCTTATTTACTGTCTTCTTTCCCAACTAGCATATAAGCTCTATGAGAACAGAACTTCAGACATTGGGTATGCCTACTTCCTAGGATAGTGCCCAGAGTGTGCTGAGTATAAAATAATTATTTGTTGAATGAATGAATTGTGGGTTTAGATGACAGAATATATTGAAGTCATTAGGAACTTTAAACATGAAGTAAAGATATGTATAATATTATCATCTTAAGTGAAAACATCAAAAATATCTAAAGATCTTATTTCTAATAGTTTGAACCTCTGGTGCTTGCAAAAATACATATAGATATGGATAATGATTTGCAAGTATGATTTCCTTTTGTGCCCATACTCTAATGAAGATATTATATATAATGGTTAAAAGAAAAAAACCTATATTATGGCTTCACATTCTTAATGATTTTTTTGGCCTATCTCTTCTTTTTTGTTTGTTTTATGTTGGGTGTCTAAGGTTACCTCTGCCTAATATCCAGGATGACCCTTGCAAAATCTCTAAATTAACATAAGCTTTTTTAGCCTCTTTCTGTTTCTTTTCCACTCTTAAGCCCCTTTTCTTTAATATTTCCAGAAGATTTTTATTCTTGGTTTTATTAAGGATTGAAATTCTGATAATACTAAAACTGAATTTATCATATTCCCTACTGGTTTATTTAATTTAAGGGAAAATCCCAATCTTAAAGAACTAAAAAGTCAAATACAGGGCTTCTGAAATCAAGGAAAGAACTGGAAAATCAGGTTGAGTTACTCAAAGTAGCCTTAAAAATAATGAGAACAAGAAAAATTCATCCAGTGGCTACTGAATGATACTAAGAAGACTAATCTAAGACTAACTGAAGTTAGGAAGAAATTAGAAAACAGCACACATGGAAGAGAAAAACAGAAAACTTTTCAAGTATGAGAAAAGATTTCAATATAAAGTCCTACAAATACCAATTTTATATATATAAAACAACACACAGTATAAAGGTTAGGAGAGTATGAGGTGATGTGCTTCAAATTCTGGAAACAACTTCCAAACCAGAATAATATATCCTGCAAAACTATCTTTCAAAATTGATTATAAAAGGACATTCCATGACAAAGAACATCTTAGGAGCTAAATGAACACAAACCCAGCACTCCAAAAATACTGAAAAATATCCCAGATGGAGACAAGAAAGCCACTGAAGTCAAAAAGCCAGATGTAATGAATACATCATGTATGGGAAGTAGTTGAACAAAAAAAAAGAAAAATAATGGAGTCATCAACAGAAAAAGAACACGATGTTAAGAATAAATCAGTATTTCTCAATAACTCTCAATGTAACTGGGCTGTTTCCCAATTAAAAGACACAGATTGGCAGACTAAATTAAAAAAAAAAAAAGGAATCCATAAGTCTGTTGCATTCAAGAAATTCATCTACTGCAAAGTATTTGAATGACTATAAAACAAAGGATGGAAAACAACATTCCATGCACCAAGACCATGACTTCAATACCACACTTTTGCCCTGTGTAATACAGCATCAGGCAATCAAGGTGAAAAAACGATTTTTAAAAATTACCAACTAAGAAATGCATAGATCATGATGGATTCATTGCCAAATTCTACAATAACTTTAGAGAAGATCTAATACCATACTCTTCAAACTCTTTAATGTAAACAAAAGAGGAGAACTTCCAAAGTCATTCCTGGAAGCCAGGATTAGCCTGACTCCAAAAGCAAAAATTGACCCAACCAAAAAGAGAAAATTAGAAAAGATCTTTACTGAGCATAAGGCAAAAGTCCCTAACAGGATACTGGTGAAGAGAATCCAAAAAATCATCAAAAAGATCATACATCATGACCAAGTAGGCGTCATCTCAGGAAAACAGTGATAGTTCAACATATGTAAATCAATAAATTTAATACATCACATAAACAGAAGCATGGACAAAAATTGCATGATCATTTCAATTGACACAGAAAATGCTTATGATGAAATCAAACATCCATTCATGATATAAAAATACCCTGAAGAAAACAGGTATAAAAGAACAATATCTCAATCTGATGAAAGCCATTATGACAAACAAATACCCAAATTCATATTAAATGAGGAGAAGTTGAAAGCTTTCCCTCTAAAATCAAGAACAAGTCAAGGATATCCACTATCACTCTTACCACTCAGTATAGTTTCCAAAATATTAGACAGAGCAATCAGGCAACAGAAAGATAAAGGATATGTATAGGCATGAAAGAAGTCAAACTATCATTACTTGCAGATAACATGATCCTCTATACAGAAGACCCAAAAGATTCCACCAAAATGACAGCTAGAATTAATAACCAAATACAGTAGGGTAGTGGGATACAAAGTCAACATATAAAAGTCAATTGCATTCCTATACATCAATAATAAACTCATTGAAAAAGAAATCAGAGAAATAATACCATTCATGACAGAATCAAGAAAAATTAAATACTTAGGAATTAAGCAAGGAAGTGAAAGACATCTACAATGAAAATTAAAGTACTCTGAGAAAGGAGATCAAAATATACATCAGAAAATATACATCCCTGTTCTGGGATAGAGATAACTAATATAGTCATAATGGCCATACTTCCAAAACTGGTAATACAGATTGAACACAATTTCAATGATAATACCAATAGCATTCCTCACAGAACTAGATAAAATAATCCTAAAATTCATATGCAACTAGAAGAGACCTAGAATAGCAAAAGCAATCCTGGGCAAAAAGAGCAAGGCAAAAGGCATCACAATCCTGAACTTCAAGTTAGTACACTATAAAACTACAGTTATAAAATCATGACACCGGTGAAAAAACCTACATGTGGATCAGTGAAACAGAACAGAGTATGCAAAAATAATTCCAGGTGTATTCACCTAACCAATATGTCAAAGAAACCAAAAACTTACACTGTAGGAATGATAGCATTTTAGCAAATGGTGCTGGGAAAACGCGCTATCCACATGCTAAAGATTAAATTTAGAACCAATACCTCTCATCATGTACTAAATGGAACAAAGGCCTAAATATTAAAACAAGAACAATCTGCTGGAAGATAAAATAGGTAAACTCTTAAAGACAGACATAGGCAAAGACTTTCTGAATGGAACCCCAATGGCATGAGAAATAATACTAAGAATTTAATTAAATTAAAAAGTCTCTGAACAGCAAAGGAAAATTCCAACAGGATGAAGAGACAACTTACAAAATGGGGAAAAATTTTTTCCAGTTGTGCCTTATACAAAGGACTAATATCTAGAATATATAAAGAACTCAAAAACAATTAGACCTACAAAATAAAAGATCAAATCAAAAAATGGGCAACCGCAATGAACAGATACTTCACAGAAGAAATATAAGCACCTCAATAAACATTTAAAAAATATTCAACCTCTCTGGTGATTAGAGAAATGCACATTAAAACAACACTACAAAATGAATGGGAAAAACAAGAAATCAATAACAAATGCTGATAAGTCTGCATGGAAAAAGGAAAACTTCATTGTTGGTGGGAATGTAAACTAGTGCAAACATTATGGAAATCAGTACAGAGATTCCTCTTTCTAAAAGATTCCTTTTAGAAAACTAAAAGTAGAAACTCCATTTAACCAAGCTGTTCTGCTTCTAGGTATCTTCCCAAAGACGTCAAAGACATTCTATTACAGTGATACTTGCATACCTATCTTTATAGTAGCATGACTCACTATAGCTAAATATTGGAATCAGCCTATGTGTCCATCAACAAAACAATGAGTAATGAAAATATGGCATTTACACACAATGAATGACTATTCTGACATATCATAAAGAAAGATTAATTTGGGTACCAAAATGGACACAACCTGAGATCATAATACTAAATAAAATAAATCAGACATGCAAGCTTAAATATCACATGGTTTCTCTTATGTGAGAAACCCAAATTATAAATAAAGTGCAAAATGAAAAATAGGTATTGGGAAATATAGAGATCAATCTTTTGCAAAAAGGAAGGGGATCATGGGGAATAGAAGAGGAGCAGATTAAAAAAATTAGGATGTGATATGAACACATACCAACTCTTCATGAGAAATGTGATCATTATGTGCTGCAAACAGGTACTGAGAAAAAACAAAAATGTATAGATACATATAACACTAAATAATTTTAGTATTTATCTTTAGTAGTTATTTTCTCCATTATTTTATTATTAGTTATACACTCGGCAAGCAGACTTAGAAAGATTGGTCACAGATTCATTAGGTTACCATGTTAATATTTGTATTATGCCATTCTCTGGTTCTCTTGAATTAATTTTGTTGTGTTTATTTCATTAACTATGCTATATTTCTTTGGTGTAAACTTTCTATTTAGCAAAACATTTATTGGTATAATTTAGATATAAATAATGATAATATTCGTCATAGGGAATTTGTACCTATACATGATATATCTTGCTTCTTTTTACCCCATCCTCCCCTCCCTTCAACCCCTCTTCCCCTCCTTATACACAAAAGCTTTGCTTCCATTTTTTTCTTCATTTTCTCCTTTATTTTCTTGTCCCCTCCTTCATTTCCCCCTCCTTCCTCCTTGTCCCCTTCTCATTTGAATGGGATAGATTTTTTCCCAAAATGTATGTTTGATTTAACACCTAAAACTAGGTCAATGCAATGCACCATATTAATAGAATGAGTGATAAAAATTACACGATCATCTCGATAAATGTAGAAAATCATTTGATAAAAATCTAATGTCTTTTAATAATAAAAATCTTTAAAAAACAGAGTGAGCTCAAATAAATAAACAGTGATGAACCTCAAATACTAAAATAACAGCAGTCCAAAGCCAAATGTAAGTTAAGAAGGGAAATCATAATGATCAGGGTAGAAATTAAAGAAACTGAGGGAAAAATAAATTACAAAAAGCAATGAATTGAAGAGAGAATTTAGAAAGTAGCTATACCCTTAGCCAAACTTACCAAAAGGAGAAAAAAGACTCACATTTATGGAATTAGAAATGAAAAAGGCAAAATCACAACAGACATCACTGACGCCAGAAGATTATTATGGTAGTTAACTACTCTGAAAAATTACACACTTTCAATTTGGAGAATCTTCAGGATACAGCCAGATTCCTATACACATATTCTGAATAATCCAAAACTAAGCAATGAAATTGAGGCAGTGATACAAAGCCTATCAACTGAAAAAAGCCCAGGACCTGATGGATTCACAACAGAATTCTCTAAGACCTTCAGGGAGATTAAACACCAATGCTCCACACTCTTCAATGAAACTGAAAGAGAACGAGTGCTTCTAACTCATCCCCAGAATCCAGCATCACTGTGATCCCAAAACCAAAGGCTCAACTAAATAAGAAAACTGCAGGCAAATCTCTTTAATGAATATAGACACAAAAATCCTCAAAAAGATATTGGCAAATATAAGCTAACAAATCACTAAAAGGATCAAACGTTATGATTGAGAAGCTTTCATGCCAGGGATGCAAGGATGTTTCAACATGTGCAAAGCAATAAATGTAATATGCCACATAAATGGAAGTGAGGACAAAACATACATGATCATCTCAGAAAGATACAGAACATGCTTTTGACAAAATCCAACACCCATTAATGATAAAAAAAAAACTCTGAAGAAAATAGGTATAGAAGGACCTCACCTCAATCTGATAAAAGCCAGTCATGACAAACCAATGCCCAATGTCATATTAAATGGGGAAAAGCTGAAAGCTTTCCTTCTAAAATCTGGAACAAAATAAGGATGTCCACTATCACCAGTCCTCTTCAATATAGTATTTGAAACATTAGCCAGAGCAATCAAGTAAGAAAAAGATAAAAGGGATATACATAGGAAAGGAAGAAGTAAATTATCATTACTTGCAGATGACATGATTCTTTATTTTTTTAACTTAAATTCTTTTATTGGTACATTTTAGGTATACAACACATTTACATTTCTCATTGGGAACTTGGATCTTTACATGATGCATCTTGGTTCTTATTTTTTCCCCATTCCTAGCCCTCCCTTCACCCCCTCCATCCTTCCCTATTTACAAAAACTTTATTTCCATTTTTTCCATTTCTCAGCATTTTTCATTTCCCTTCTTTCCTTTCCCCTGCCCCTCCCACTACCCCCATGCCTTTGGACCTTTTCTTCCTATTTTGCATTATCTATTATTCATTCTAATCATTGGTACATTTTAGGCATACAATATAATGACATTCATCATTGGAAATTTGCACCTTTACATAGTCTCTCTTGGTTCTTATTTTTCACCCTTGCCCAGCCCTCCCTTCAACCCCTCCAGCCCCCCCTATTTACAAAGATTTTGTTTCCATTTTTCCATTTTCTCATATTAATTCCATTCCTTTATACATGATTCTTTATATAAAAGACCCAAAAAAATTCCACCAAAAGATATCTTGAATTCAGCACTGTAGAAGGAAACAAATCAATACACAAAAATGAATACCATTCTTGTACACCAGTAATGAACTCACTGAACAAGAAATTTGGAAAACAATACCATTCTCAATAGCATCAAGAAAAATACCTAGGAATTAAGCTAATGAAGGAAGTGAGAGCCCTGTATAGAATTCTGAAAAGGAACTTGGACAGGACATCAGAATATGGGAAGATATTCTCTGTTCCTGAAGAGGCAGTACCAATATTGTCAAAATAGCAATACTCCCAAACCAATAATCACATTTAATGCAATCCCAATCATAATGCACCATTCCTCATAAAACTAGAAAAAACAATCCTAAAATTCATATGGAACCAGAAGAGGCACAGAATAGGAAAAGAAAATCTAGGTAATAAGAGCAAAGCACTAGGCATCATGATCCCAGATTTCAAGTTACATTACAATGATATAGGGATTAAAAACAGCATGGTATTGGGAAAAAAAATAAAAAACAGACATGTGGATCAATGGAACAGAGAAAAGGATGCAGAAACAACCCAAGAGACATTCAGCCACCAGATGTTTGACAAAAGGTCCACAAATATATGCTGGAGGAATGATAGTTTCTTTAGCAATTGGTGCTAGAAAAACTGACTATCCACATGCAGAAGATTGAAGCTAGATCCATAGCTCTCACCATCTACTAAACTAAGATTGAAATGTTTACAAGACCTAAATATTAAAACCAAGACACTTACCCTGGTGAAAAATAAGGTAGGAAAAACTCTTGAAGTCATAGACATAGGCAAAGAACTTCTTTAACAGAACAAGTGCAAATAAAATATCATCAAAAGTCAACAAATTGGATTATATCAAATTAATAACTTCTGTGCAGCAAAATAAACAACCAAAAGATTAAAAAGAGAATGTATAGAATAGGAAAAAAATTTTCCAGGTATCCTTTGGATAGAGGACTAATACCTAGAAGATAAAAAGAATAAAAATAATAGATCCTCTACAAAAAAAAATCAGAAAATGGGTAACTGAAATGAATGGACACTTCAAAGCAGAAATAAAATTGGCCCAATAAATTTATGAAAAAATGTTCAATGTCACTGGCCATTTGAGAAATGCAAATTTTAAAAATCTGAGATTTCATCTCCAGAAAGAATGGCAAACATAAAAATAATCAAAAAATAACAAATTCTGGTTAGGCTGTAGTGAAAAAGGAACACTTCTTCACTGCTGGAGAGAATGTAAACTACTACAACCATTATGAAAATCGGTATGGAGATTCCTCTAAAAAATAAAAATAGAAATTCCACTTCACCCAGATATTTACCATCCAGTTATTTCCTAAAAGAGTTAAAGACATCATAATACATTGATACATGCATAGCAATGTTTGTAATACAACAGTTCCTAAGAGTCAAATCTTGGAAGCAGCCTGTATGTACATCAACATATGAAGGGATAAAAAAATATATATTTATACACTATGAAATATTACTCTGCTATAAAAAGGAAGAATTTGAGCTATTTAAAGGAAAACAGATGGACTTGAAAACCATGTTAAATGAAATAAGTCAGATTTACAAACATAAATATACTGTATAGCTTCTCACGTTTGAGAAATTCAAAGTACAAATAAAGTATAGAGCAAAATAAAATGTAGATAATAGGAAACAGAGAGATTGATCTGCTATAAATGGGAAGGGGACCAGTAGACATAGAGGGTGGACAGTTGGATAGAGGAAGGGAAATAAAAAAGGATTAAGATGTGTCATGTACATATACTGAGCACCCACAATAAGAGCAGTGATTATGTGTTGCAAATATGTGCTAAGAAATAAAATAAAATAAAATGGCTAAACTGGTAAATTTTGTTATACATACTTTTCAATAATAAAAAGGTTCATACTAAAATGAAAAAGTAGAATTTGACACTTCTGGCTTATTAACTGACGAGAGAGCTTGATCCTCACATTATACTTCCAGGATACTACCCTGCACACAACTCACACCAGCTTCCTGTTTGGCTGGTAGTCAGTCACCCTGGCTGCATGTGGAATATACTCACGGAACCTGAATCAGCACGTTCGTCTCCAGTCTGGCTGAGAAGAGAGTGAGCTGAGCATACTTCAGAGCCATGGCTGGCCTCCCAATCTGTGATCCACATGGAACCTACACTTCAGGCATGCAAGCATGTCAAAGTATTTTATCTCTGACAAGCAATGCTTTCCAGAGAGATGCCTCATTCTAGGCAGTCAGTGTGGTCTTGAACTATAGTGTCATTTCTGGCAAGAACTTTCAAGCCTGCTTAATGTTAACATCAATTGGCATAATGCACTTTGACACTATTTGAGATTTTACACTATTTAATCTAACCTCTCTCAAATGAAAATTGAAGCATCTAAAAATACCTTAGAAACTGAAAAGTTCAAGTATAATCTTGTCAACTTGACCCATAATTTTCTTCTTTCTACAGTCCAATCACTATTGTGAAAGAAGCTGTAGCTCAAATGTTTTCAAAGTCAGTATTTTTACCTGATTAAAAAAAGATATTTGGTTGTTTAGTCCATCATATTGCACTTGATAAATTTTCTTAATTTTTAGAGAAGTTTTCTTATTCAAAACATGTATAAAGGGTCTCCATGATCACTGGATTTCTCTGTAAAACAGTGAAGATTCTAAGTATGCCTTTTATATAGGTGGCAAGGTATTTATAAAGGTAGATATAATAATTAAAAATGAACTTTATGCAAAAGTTTCTCGTTCCAAAGAAAATTTTGAAAGTAGGTGGAATGTGCACAAAATCAATAAACCTGTATTTGCCTGATTTATACACTCCCTTTTCATATCAGGAATGTCCCTTTGATTTCGTATAGTCACAGCCTAAAAGCAATTCACACAAACCAACTATTGACTATGCTGCAGTCCAGCTCCACCTGAATGCAGGAAGACAAATCTCATGGCTTAACATACTCCCCATCTCTGTAAATAAATAATTCTAAGATTTAACGAACACCTCTCCGTGTTATTAAATTCAACGCAAAACGACTCTATTTTAGGAAACCCGCTTCAAACTTGCATATTATCATTGGTCAGCCTTCTCATTACTGGGACAAAATACTTGACACTTGCAAATTAAAGAGGGAGAAGTTTGTTTTGGCTGACAATCTCAGAGGTTTCAGACCTCAAGTCACCTGGCTCTAGGGCAGAGGAAGAATGGTACAAGTGCAAGATGGAAGTTGCACAACTCACGGAGTCCAGAAAGGAGGCAAGAAGGGGTCAGGGACTAGGTATAATCCCAAGGTCATGTCCCACGACCCACTTCCTCCAACAAACCCTCCCCCACTAATAGCCCATCCAGCTGTGAACGTGTTAATGGGTTAACCCTGGATGAGGTTAGCACCCTCTAACCACCTCTCTGAGAGTCTCTCAATCCAATCAAACTGACAGTCGAGGTTAAGAGGCACACATATTTTACATCTGGGTGATGGAAAACACCTCTATACAATCTTCACTGTTTCCTTCCAATACATCAAGTCATATTCATTCTCCTTCCTAGTCCCCGCACTCTAGGGTTGTGAATTTCTAAGCATTTATGTGGGGTTGATAAGATACGGGGTGGAAAGGAGTAGTGAGAAACTATAGAAGAACAGAACCTGAAGAAGAACAGGTAGTACCTACCTGTTTCCTGATCAATGTTTCATATTATCCTGCCAAGACATATGGAATTATATGTTGAGATTTAGAAGATAGTTTTACAGTCCCATCTGGCCTTAATTCTGTATATACAATTGTACGTGAATCGGTCTATAATTTTGGTTTATGTCTCTGTGTTTATGACTGAAATGAAAATAAAAATTTTACTCTGCACTAAATGAATAAGCTGGATATGAATAGTTTTTATATTATTTAAAAATGAAGCAGATAAAATTTTAAACCTTTAGGGTTATGTCTGAAATAAAACAAGATTGCCTTTAGAAACAATGAATCATATCTTCTGATATGTATCCACCACAAGCTTTTCTCAAGATCAGTTTTTCCTTTTCATTTATTATTAAACTTAGCAATATTAATATTTATTAAACACCTATAGGGTGCCTGTAACAATTCAGAGCACATAAAAGAGGTGGCCCTTAATGTCATAAATCTTATAAAGCCACTATATGCTGTTGTACTTAATCACATGCTAGTCAGAGAGAAAATGCTTTTGTCATCACCTATCAGAGTCATTACTTTTGTTTTCTTGTGTCATGATGTAGCCATCATACAAGTTTAATTCTAGTTAAATACCACAAAATATGTAGTAAAAGCTTTTGAGGATGTATATCTACATGCCAACATTTTTTTCCTGCTTTGGAAACAACACATAGGATTTAAAGAAAGCACAGAAAGTCATAAGTATAGGTAATTTGGATTAATTTTTTCATTCAGTTTATACAGCAAAAAGAGCCTTTAATAACAGTTAAAGGAAAATAAAAATACAGAATGTACCAATAAAATAATTTAAGAAAAAAAAAAAAGGAAGCACTTTTTCATTCTGCAAGACATGAATGTTTGGAATGGCCTTCTAGGCAGGGCTTTTAAGGTGAAGGACGCGGGTCATTCAACAACTGGATGCCTGCTGCGGTAAATTCTAATCTGCTAACTAGTATTTTTTCCTAATTTCTCATGTTGTTATGACTGTACAGTCAAACCATAATTTTCAGGCTATAATTAGAACCAAACCTGTATAAATGATGTTTGTAAAAAAAATCATATAGGGCAAATGGCAGGAAATGAAAGGAACTGCAAATATATTCTTGAAGTAAGGTCTGTGTTTTTCAAATTTCATTTATATTAAAGGAAATACACTAATTCATTAAATTTAAATATCATTAGAGGAATTTCAAGTCTAATGACTTTCATCACTCATTCTATGGTTTTAATACACAGATGCCATAGAAATAGATATCCTTTTTGAAGTCCATGTTTAAAATGTCTTAAATGTTTTATACATAAAGTAGATAGTTAAAATATCCAAATTAAGAACAATAAGTAATTTCAATGTCCATAGAAAATGAGTGAATGAAACAATAAAGTTGGAACAAGTCATTAGAGTTTATATGTCATTCTGCTATACAATCCTCCTTCCTTTTTACATACATACACCCACAGCACCAGGACTATATAACATAATTTAAATAATACCTACATTTTGGTTAAAAGCTAAAATATAAAATTGTCCTTGGCCATACCTTCACATTGGAAGTTCTCACTACATGTAGTTGTGTGTAACATTCACTCACAGTGCCTCGATGGTGCATCTTAACTCCGTGGTTGCTCTACAAAGTCCTTTTAGGTTGAGGAAGGAAAGGCTTCATTCGAATATACAATCTTCTTTCTTTCCATGGGTGATTAATAAACACTACTAGGCTAGGTAGTTGAGATATAAAGATGATCAAGAAACTATAATTGAACACCAGGATTTTACTTGGCAATGTATATAAATGAAACAGTGTAAAGATAAATAGTAAGCATGATGGATGAATCTTAGGAGAGATCAACCCATGTTGCCCTGAGAGCACCAAAAATAGGGCACTAAAGTCATACTGGGAAATCAGAAAAGGATTCCTAGCAAAGAGAATGTTTATGTTGAGTCTTAAGGGGCAGGTGCAAATTAACTGAATGAAGGCAGTATCCAAGGACACTTAGAGTGGAGGGAACAATATATGAAAGAAACACCATAGTGTATTTGGCAAACTCTCAGTCATTCAGAAGAGAAAGTGTAAAGAAATCTGCACAGGACACTGGCAGGAGCTTGGTCTAGGGAAAGACTTAAATTGAAGGGCATTATGTACAAGTCTTTCATCTATCTCTATCCTGGGGATCCAGGAAGTCTTCCTAGGACAGAAAGCATGCCAAGTTTGAATTTCCCTGCAATACAGAGGGCAGCCTGGAAGAATATGAGCCTCAATTTGGGATGTTGTATCTATAAGCAATAGAGCTGTAGTGATGGATTTGAAGGATCAAAGTCTTGCTGGGAACAGAGAGGTGCAGACTGGATTGAGAGTTGTTAGCTGCTATAATCTGTAGAACTTGTGACTGGTTGATGATGTAGATTTCATGAGAAAGGAATATCTGGTCTCACTCCTAAGTTTCTTTAATGAGAAGAACAGAAAAACTAGTTTGCAGGAAATAATTATAGACCTACTGTTCCTGTTCCTTTCAGTATCTTACAGGCATATCCAGACAGAGATGATCAGTAAACTACATGAATATGAAGCTTGCTAAAGATGTGAGAGCCAGCAAGAGATACCACCTGGCTTTGGAGAAGAGAGCATATAAAATGATATGAATTTAGGGCTAAAAGGATGGATTGTTTGGGATAAGGTACAATGGATTAATGTAATAGAAAGACAAATATTTCTGCACAAGTAATTCTCATAGACAAAGGAAAGTATGTAGCTTCTTTTAGTTAATACATGCTATATATTTTATAGTTATACCTTTTACACTTGGATTCCCTTCTACCCTATTGAGAACAAAAGTTCCTGATTGGGAGAAAGGTACACCAAGACTAACTTTGCTTTTATCTAGAAGGAAACTACACATGGGCCAGGGATTTAGCTCAGTGGCACTGCACCTGCCTCTCAACCTCAAGGTCCTAAGTTTGATCCCCAGGACCAAAAAAAAGAAGAAAGAAACTACATATGGAGTCCTCAAGAGGCAAACTTTAGGAGGTTTATCCTTCTTAAGGATTAAAGACACTGACCAAGCAACTATTTTCTCTTTTTCTTATTTCAGTGGGACGATGGCCCTCTCTGAGCAAAGATCAGGACTTCAGGATGCTACATCTAGAATACCATTGAAACACCTGTCCTCTCTGTTTAGTAACCATCTGTTTACAGTCACTTATCCTACAAGTATTTCTGGAATGTCTTTAGTACCAAGCATTGTGTTGATGCTGGTGATACAGCAATGACAAAAGCCAACAATACCTCTGAACTGATGTACTTCACATTCTACGGAAAAGTACAAAAGCAGATTGCAGATTTTTGTGTGAGAGAGGTGGCTTCTTTAGAAAAGAGTGTCAAGAATGTTCTCTCAAGCAAAATGTCTTTCAATGAAAGACCATGCAGATGGGGCCTAGTGACAGTAGAGGGAGGAGGATACCTGGAGGTATCCTGGAGGATCCAGGCATGTGGATACCTGGAAGAGGAACATGGAGGGAACCATGAGTGCAATGGCTCTGAGTGTAGCATTCTTGGGGTATTTGAGAAACATCAATGAAGCCAGTGAGACAGAAATTCAGCGATCAGTAAGAAAGGCAGAGTGAGATGGTGTATGACCAGAATCCATATTGCAACCATTTTTAGACAATGTGAGGAAGACCTTGGATTTATCATGAAGATGAGAAGGCTTTGGAAGCCAAAATTCAGGAAATCTATTTATGTCACTCTACCTGCTTTATGCAGAATAGACTTAAGTAGTTAAAAAGTGGAAGTAAAAATAACTAGTTATGAATCTGTTATTGCAATCCAGACAAAAGACACCCTGAACTTAGAAATAGATGCTACAAGGTCAAGAAACAATCAGGTTTTGATATATTTTGAAGTTAGAAATTGACTATCTTGCTGATTGGTTGTCTATGGAGTATGAGAAATTAGGAAAACCATGAATACAGTTTATTAATATAAAATATAAAAATACACTATATCCCAAGGGAGAAAAAGTGTATCATGGTAAAAAATGAAGTTGTTCTCTATCATAAAGACAAAAATAGTGATCAGTGAAGGTTGGTGCAAGCATATATTAATAATACTGAAATAACTTCTAGAAGATGCAAATAGAAAAATTAAAAATACTTAGCTCTGGCACATAGGGCTAGAGAATTTGGAGATAAATGAGAGATTCAAGTTTTTAAAGTTTTCTTTATAAGTCTTGTAGAGCTATCTGATTTTAAAAATTCATGTGTAGGTATTCATTTGATAAAAGAAGTGATTCTATGTGTGTATATAGTAAAAATATATTTTCTGTATATGTATATAAAATGAATGTATAATCAATGGAGGGGAGGGATAATCAATTCAGAGATATTTTAAGAAGCTGACAGTCATAAGAATAAGACTGAATGACAATATGAAGAAGTCAGTGTGTACAAAACATGTTTGTTGGCAATAAATATGAAACCCCTAATAGAGGGCTGTTCACTCATACTCCATCCATTTTGAGTTTCAAACGAGCTAATAAACTGCCAAAAGTAAATCAAGTAATCGATTTCAATGTATCCACCTTATTATCAATTAACATTAGATTAGAAAATGTGTATCAGTCCCAATCAGGCCTCTATTAATAATTCACTTAAGTCTACATCTTTAGAAAACCAACCTATTGCCCCAATCTGTTGAATGTCAATGGAGAAGGAAAGAGAAATGACTCTACAGCTGCTTTCAGAAGGTAAGCTTTCCCCTATCCCTGACCTTCATCACATCTAGAACCTGGAGCAGAGTAAAACATTCATTCTGTAGACACACAGGTAAGACAACACAGAACTCAGAAGGAATGGGAATATGCATCACCATTTCCTTTCCCCTCCTCCACAAAATGTGTTAGTAGAGCATCAGATAGAAAAGGAGGACCTACTTTCAATGAAAGAAAGAGCAAGTGGAATTCTCTACATAAGGAAATCCCAAGAAACTGAAGGAAATTAGATCCTAAAGAAGTTCAGGTAAAGAGAATAATATCTGCGAATTGACTCTAGAAATTTTCAATGTAATGGGATTCAACATCCCATTAAAAGTGTCACTCAGAAGAAATGTTTTTATTCCTTTAGTTTGAAGAAAGGATCAATGCAGGAACACTAAAGTGCTGAGATGAAGTCCTGTTAACACTTTCTATAAGATGCTCCTGAGTTTCCAGCAAAGGAGAAGTAATTATTTGCAGAATTAGTGGGGAAAGTTAGATGGGGCTAGAAAGAGAGGCTCTAGAGAGATATATATTTATGAAATAATGTAAACAAGATGTAAACCAATTAAGTGACAGTTAAATATTTTCATAAAACATATGGATTGTAAGACATAGTGAAAATAACACATATCTGAGAAACCACATACCACTCTTTGAAAATTAGTATGCTTCTATGCACATCTTCCATGTCTAAGTCTCTCCCATAAATGGGCAAGAAAGCTGTTTGTACAGGAAAAAAAGTAATCCTCAAATTATTCACATGTTTATGAATATCTTAGGTTTCTAAAACATGCCATGTTATCCTTTCTGGCCTCAATGAATGGGCTCATGGGCTCTATTGGATTTGAGGACTTGATGGTCACATTTTCCACCACATTCTATTGTTTAGCAAACTGCATGGCTGGCAGAATCTGAAATATGTCCTGTTTTGTTCAGCACATGGCTACATCAGTCCTCTAGAATGATTTGCACTCATTGTCACATGAACTGTGTCATGAGCACCACTTCAAATAAAAAAGGAAATGCTCTGCATTTAACTGATTTCACATTCGAATGTTCATTAGAGCTTGCTTAGCTACACATTTAGAGGTGCTAATTGACATCAAAAGGAAGCTCTGGAATGTCTCCTCAAAAACCCAAACTTAGGTAGTTTCTTTGATATTTGACCGGTTTATTACATGATAAGCTAAAGTATGTTATTCTGATATATTGATTAAGTTGTAAGTTTAGTTGATTATATAAGTAAAACCAAGTATGTTGATTAATCTGCATGAAACAAGCTGATCTCAGCAATCAAGGTAAGGGAGCAATTAGACAATAGATTAGCCAGGGAAGTTTTACCACAGGAGGACACTAAGAACGAGTGAAAGAGGGACTAGAAAGTTGCAGAAATCCATGGAAGCTACGAGCAGATATTGCCATTTATGTGAATTGTGGACCCTCTTAAAGCTTGATGAAAAAACTGAAGCTTGTTTCCGGAAAACATATAATCACCTACACATAAAATTTGTCTGTAAGTTCATAACCAGAAGCTAAAAATGCCTTATCTAGGACACTGCTGTACAGTACACATTTTAAAAGACAAAGTGTGGGTCAAAATACATGGGAAACACAGTAGTGTTGTAAAGGGCATCTTCAAGGTTCCTGAGATTGACTTGTGATTTAAAAAAAATACAAGGGCAAAATGTAGTAAAAAATCACATAGTCCACGTGAAGAAAGATAAACCTGAATATGATGCTTCTGGACAAGTGCCTACAGGCTAGACAAGTTTCCCACTCTTTCTAGAAATTGAACAAGTTATTTGAAAAGCTCTGCCAAACCCAATCCCATTTACTTCACTTTCTTCCCAGCTGCACAGAAGTTCCCTGAGGAAGTAAGAGTCCACTGGAAGGGCCGGGGATTTAGCTCAGTGGTTTTGCCGCCTGCTGTGCAAGTACAAGGACCCAAGTTCGATCCCCAGTACCAAAAAAAAGGGTCCACTGGAAAAGCAAACATAGCAGAAAGACTTCATATGGATATTCATAGTCAGCTTGAACATTTGGAATTCCTCTTGGTTACCAACCAAATAATTGTCATAACTAGTTATTACTTTCCTAATATTTTGTTTGTTTGTTTGTTTTTTGTTTTTTTGGTACCGGAGATCAAACTTGGGACCTTGCACTTGTGAGGCAGGCGGCAGAAACACTGAGCTGAATCCCCAGCCCACTTTCCTAATATTCCTATCTTTAGACCAGTATCAGTACAAACCCAGAATGACCTGTTTTTAGATTGATGAACAGCAGGCAAAGATGATCATAATGACATGGTAACTTTTATTTAAGTAATAGCTCCGAATTTAAGAGTCTATTATGGTTTTGGATACCCACACACTAATAACCTCCTTTTACCTGGTAAGGCCAACATCGTCTCAGTCGTGTCTGGGAGAAATCATATACAAATTGTAAAGTCATTCCTTAGTAATTATGTGCATCTTGTAAAGAGTATTACACTTTGACTATTACAGCAAGCTATAGCACACTGAGGTATAGGCAGTCTGTTCAGAAAGCTGGTTGTCAGGGAAACTGCACCTTTATCCAATTAAAAAAAACCAAAGGGATCTTCCAACAATATCCTGGAGAAGATATATTTAAGTATTTACTGTCCCATGCATGTTTTCCTTTGATCTACAGATGATGATATGAGTATATTTGTTACTTCATATATCAATAAAAATGTTTCTCTCCATTTAATCATAAAGAAGACATAAAACTGATGTGGTTACAAGTATGAATATTCACTTTACATACAATGGCTTTTCTCAGAGCATCCTTAACATGTTAGGAAAAGGTTACAAGAATTAAACAATAAAAAGGATCTAAATCTCTTTCATCTTACACAGCAAACATCATGACTATTTGATTTTCTAACTATCAAAGTATGAAACCACAGTACACTCTTCCTGTACCCTCTTTTCATCTTGACTGGCTCACATAGATCTGACACATATGAGACTAAATAATGGAAGCAAGCATCGTGGAGGGAAACAACTCCAGAATGGTCCCGAATTAAGTTCCTGGGAAAATGCTTATTGGCTATTCGTCTCTATAGCTCAGCCTCCTTTTTCTCATCTATAAAAGGGAATGATGAATATTTCATCAGGGTGATTGTGGAAATAAGGACAATGATCATACTGGCACCATGTTTCCTAAATGATAGGAGGCAGGAAGCAATTATGAAAAGAGGAGTGTGAAGGCACTGTCACGTAGTGGTAGCATGGGTGCATGCGAAACAGTCTCATACTGTAACCTCAGTCATCCACTTCCTGGCCATGTAGTCAGAAAAGGTTTACTCTATGCTTCAAAGATCTCCTTGGAAAAATGGGCATATTAGTATATTCAGGTACTTTATAGGCATGTTGAGAAGTCTTGATGAAATACCACATGGAAAGCTCATTAGCAGTGCCTATAACATCTATTACTGTTAGGCAAAGGAATAATAACTAGCTTGTTAAATCTGAATGAGTGAAGCAGCTCTGTGTTGCTGGGAAGGGTAACAGCATGTCCCGGGAATGGTAATGAGAAGTAAGTTGGTTCATTGTGTGAGACGCTGATTCATTTTGAGAGGAAAAAATGGAGTCTAAGAAGTAGAAGGTGTAAGAGGAGAAAGCTCTTCAAATAGCAGCTAACACCTCGAGGCACAGAGTGGGCTCTCCATAATAATACTTGGTAGCTTCAAAAAGAATGTTGGCTTGGTCTTCTTAGCAACAACTGCAACACAATGATATTGCTGATGGTTTTATATAAATTATAAAAGATAATTTGATGATTTGTATCTTATGTTTTGCATTTTCCCTACCACCACCCAAATTCAAATCCTTATTATTTTATTCCAAGATTACTGCACTATCTTCCCTATTATTTGCTCCCCTCTAATCCTGCATTGTGTTAATATTATTAAAACAGCATTTTTAGTAATAAAGTTCCCTAGGAAAGAAAAAGGTTTCCACTCTGCATGCCATTACAACCAAGAGCCCCTACAACCCTGTGTAGACTTGCCTTTACAGTTCTATCTTCCACTGCATTAAGAGCCCTGTTTTTCATGTAGTCTATTGCAGCCTGCCACAGCACTCCTTGGCCCACATACCCCATTTCTTCCTTTATTCAAATGTCCCCCATTCTGTGAAAACCCTGTTCAAACTCTACCTTTATTGTTTCTTTAACTTCCTCTGAACCTTCTGGATCTCACCACTGTATTGGTCAATTTTCCTGTTGCCAGGACAAAATATTCCACAATTTCAACTTGAAGGAGAACTTAAATTTGACTCATGATGTCACAGGCTTTAGACCATGGTCAGGTGGCACCACCACAGCAGAAGCAACATTCAGAGGGGTATGATGGAGCCAGGTCACTCAATTTCTTGTGGCAGAAGGAAAGAGCACCAGAAAGAAAGGGGCCAGGGAACAGATACAATCCCCAAGGTTATGTCCTCATGACCAACTCAGATATACCCAGCAATGTGCATCACAAATCTGCTAGGCGGCTCTGAATCCAGTCAAGTTGATGATCATGACTCAGTCCCAACCATTCTCCGACTTCCCATAACACTTCCTGCAAAACTCTCATCTAACACTTGGTGAGCTATTTTAAAATTTTGGTTTTTATATTTTACTTTATTTCTTCAGTAAACAACAATAACTTTTTTTTTATTTAGCTGGGTATGGTAAAATACATCTGTAATCCATGTTACTTGGGAGCCTGAGGCAGGAGGATCACAAGTTCCTGGCCAGCCTGAGCTACTTAGCAAGATCCTGTCTCAAAATTTAAACATGAAAGAGCTGGGGATACAGCTCAACTCTCCCTAAGTTTAATCCCCGGTATTATCAGAGGAAAGAAAAAGTTTTGAGACCACAGCCTTAGCATTATTTACATTACATTTTCTTATAAATAGTATTCTCTCTCCATCTACACTAAAATTAACTGACATATTCTAAATATATGTCTAAATAATAGACACTATACTTTCAGACTCAGCTGTCAACTCTTATTTTTGAGTAGCTAAATAAGAGAATGATCTGACATTTCTAAAATTTTGGTACATATCCTACTTTCTTCAACACAAGGAAAGGTCTGTTAACCTAAAATTCCTAGCTGTGAAATTCCCTTCTTTGCCTTTCAGATCAAGATTTCTTTGAATCAAATGTTATCTCCCACACAGTTAATCCAAAAATAAAATAGCAACGTAGAAGCAGGGCAAAGAAGCTGTATTTTTATTGATGTGGCCAAAAGCTACCTAAAATGTATTGTAGAAAGGAAAGTTGACAGTAAAATCATACAATTAGAAGTTCTCTGTTCCTTAAATAGTTCTTTTTTCAGTGTCTTCTGATTCTTCACATGTGAAACAGTTGTAATCATGATTTAGAGCAATGTTTTACCTTCCCTTTTTACTTACTTCAATTAGGTGAATTATAGGCGGAACCATTATGGACCCTTCTTCTTATATTCTCTAGAAAATTAGATTTACAATCAACATTTATGTAATTTCTACATTCTTCTCTGCAGTTTCTGACACAATACAAATTGTGGGTTTTCAATGAGCTATCAGTCAGAAAGGAGCCCAACTTAAATGAGTTTAAGGAGTATGTGGAGTTAAAGAGGAAAAAAAAAAGCAAGTTTGAGTGAACCAAACTATATTAATTATATATGACATTTACATAAAATCTTTAATTTACGGAGTTTTATTTATCCTGTTCTGATCCTCATAAAGACCTTATGTGGTGTGCCTTGCCTATATCCACATTCTGCCCCTCTAACTCTGTTTCTCTTGAGCATCTAAGGAACACTGTGGTATTAACAGATAAGATGGTTTATCCAGAAATGTAGTACTACTAGTAGCTGAGGAAGGACAATCACTTAGGGACGATAATCAGCATTTTTCCACAACTCAAGTGCTTTTGAAGACACTGTTGTAGAAGCAAACTGACCAAAACTTTTGATTTGTACCCCCTAGTCTCTGCCCTCACCACTGTCTCTAACTATTTAGTATTCCAATCAGGCTGATCCAACACAAAGGACAGATGTGGTTCTCTAGTCCTCCCACCTTGAAATTCCCAAAAGTGAAGAGAAAAACAATCTTCAAATAATTTTAATGAATTCAATAAAATTTTGTTTTTAAGACTCGATATTTCTGGTCTTTGGGGGCACCAGGATTATGTTTTTAAAAGCAGAAATCATAGCAATAAGAGAGGAAAGAACTTTTAGAGGAGTCACTTCAGAGATCTAGTCCCAGATACAGAAAATTTCCACTTTTTTTCCTTTGACTTCCCAGTCTTACATTGACAGTGCACGGCAGCAGCACAAAAGGTTGCTGGAAACCAACTTGTCCAAATAAAGAAACTTTTCCTTTATAAAAGAAGTAGGACATTTGAAGGGTATAAAGCCTTCAGAGACTTTATAAAGCTAAGTCAACCACTGAAGGTTTATGTGCATGCTTTTCAGTAGCATCCAAGAATTAGGTTGCTGGTTTTTGTTTCTGGTTGGAATTTGATTTTCATAGCTGGTAAAACTGAGACATTTATTATTTTGAATATGTGACTTTTCTAAGAAATCTCTCTTGCAACAGAAAATGAAAACTGCCAAATCAGCATAACAATGGGGAGGTATTATTTGATGGAAAGATATGAGCAGCATTCTTGTTTTCAGCCTGATAAACTCTTGTACTATGGAGCTCACTGTAGTGAGGATTCAATTGTAGCCACCATAAGAAAATGACCCACAGCTGCTATGTCATGAACATGTCCATTTCCCAGACACAGCTCGATGCACATCCCTCTTGGGTGTTAAGATTACTTATCCTCACCAGACAACAAGAACGGAACTGGTAAAGGGCACAGCTAGAATTCAAATCCAAGTAGCATTTCTCCAAAGACGATTACTTCCCTCCCTGATCATGTCTCTATCAGCTGGACTTTCATTGCATGCTTTTATCTCTCTGAAACTTTGTGAGACTGTAGGGGTCAGAGGAGTTGGGGGGAAAAACTGAAGACCTAGAAATAACAAACTCCCTTAGGTGATTTCAGCCTTTCTGCATTACATACTAAAGCCCAGGAGAGCAGTGAGAAATGGAATCGATGACCTGAAAAGCCAGCTCCAATTAGGAGATGACAAGTCAGTATGACTTACTGAGGGAATAGAAATGAAAGCAAATAGGATTATCCCACACCTTCTTTCATTTTTGTCTTTTATTTTCTAAAATGAAAGGAAGGAAAAGAGGATAACCTTCAATTTTCTGTAACAAGCCATGCTTTGTTGTACATCCTGCAAGGCTAACTTATTCATATCCTCTGAACTGTCTATGCAAAAACTGCAATCCTTATAGAAAGGAAATAAATAGCAAGAAATAGCTAATATTTGGCAAAGATATTTGTAATAGAAGTACATCGGAGTCATTAATTCATATCTTACTATGCTAGGAACCTGAAAATTCTCATAAAAATGGCATTTCCTGAACTGCCAGGAGGATATATTGACTGTCAAAGTGGCACTTCCTAATTGTGTGCTGAAGCCCAAGAAAAGTATTTATGATACTGCCACATTCAAGTCTTTCTTTTTACAATGAAAATACATTTGTTTGCAGTAGCAGCCTTGTTTCTATCCCATTGTTTGTTCATATAATCAGTAATCTGCCAAATTTAATACTTTGCTAGTCAGTATACAAATGCATCCTGAATTTAAATTGGACTAGGGATATGTTGGTTATCTATACCTCAGGAAAATGAATAGCTATGTACGTAAACAACCATGAAGGATTTTGTGATATTTATGTATTTTGGGAATTTGATTTGAAAATTTGCTTTTCTAATATAATATGATTTAAAATAAATAGCTAACTTTTATTGAGAATTCTCCATATACCAGGCACTGTTCTAAGTGTTTTATAGGTATTGACACATTTCATTGTCTCACGAATCCTATATAATGGGCACTATTGTTATCACCATTTTACGGACACAAACTGAAAGTTATCCAGTGGTTAGTGGAACATCTAAGATTTAAACTCAAGCAGTCTGGCTCTACTGTGGAGTTTCTCAGCCTAGCACTATTAACATTTCAGACTATCATACTGAGGGGCTGTCCTATACAAAGTAGCTTTCTTGGCCTCCACCTTCTAGCTGCCAGTAACAACTCTCTCCCTCTTCCCTGCAGTGGTGAGAATCAAAAATGCCTTTAGACATTGCCAAATTTCATCCAGAGGATAAAAATGCCCCAGAGCGCAGACTCTCAAAGGAGGGGATATTATTCTCAAGACAGGAACATTTAGTTCGGGCGGGGGGGGGGGGGGGGTGTGCAAAAAATCCTATCCTTTAATCACAAATCATAGATAATAAACATTGCATAGATATATAGTATATTTGTAGTACATAATGAACTTTGATAGAAAGGGATAAGAAAAACAGAAATACCTAAAAGCTCCTTAGGGAGAAATAATGAAAACAGGTTGAGAAGCACTGGGCTAGCGTTTGTACCTGTGATCCCCATGTAAACTGCACTGTAACGAATGTGAAAGGAGGTTCTTCACCATCTTAGATGGAGAGCATTACCTTCCCTTTCCTGGGGCCCATCATCATCACTTTAGCCCTACACATTGGAAAGCTTGGTACTTCGAGGTTCCAGTTCAACAAGACAGCTTGAAAGCTATTTTTCAAACATTTTCATTTCAGCAAAACCTACAAAACTATATTTGCCAAGATCAATTTCTCTTAAATTTTTAATGCTGTTGGTATTTCAAAAGAAATTTATCCATATGGTTCTCATTCACGTACTCTTATTTCGTGAAAATGATGTTTTGTAAAAACTAGCTGACAACAAAGAAGCTGTATGTGTGTTTTTAAGCTTGAAACAAGAAGCTAGGCTTTGTTTGGTCTAAACAGAATTTAAAATCCTTTTAAGTTTTCCAATACTTGGCTAAGTGCAGTTTTCCCTACTTACCAATCATTAATTCAGGGTTTACCTTTTTGATGGAAAATGATTTACGGTGGAAGAAGTAAGAGAGTGAAAATAATATACTTCACAAAGAGAGAGACTTTAAAAACTAGAACATAAGAACAAGGATGTGGCCAGAAAATTGTACATTTTCAAAATACATCACTTCTGTAATCTGACTTGCACTAGGTGGTACTTAGTAACATACCTCTTTTAGAAGGTGGGGTTATAATTGTCAAGTATTTGTCTGTTTAGTATAATATTGTGTATTTATAGGAGACTTACTAGACTCTTCTCCCACTCTTTCGTCTATCTCTGTCCCCTTCCCACACACACAATTTTTTAACTTTACATACTCTTATTCCCACCATCATCACTGAAAATAAACAGTGACCGTCATTAAGGTTAAATATGTAGGAAAGAAATAGAATAAAAATCAAACCTGCATTTAAGGGTGCTCTATATATTGCAGAGAAAAAGTTATCATTACAACTATAAAAGCAAATTTTAAACTTTCATACATGTTATATAAAAAACCCAAACAAATGGTTTGGAACAAGTTTTTCAAAATTCTAAATCATCAACTGGTCAATAGGCCTTTCAATGAATAGAGATGACTACTTCTATATAAGGCTATGAAATCATTTTCCCTATAGTATTAATATCACCAATCAACCTTCTCTATGTTAGGCAAATGCACTAAAAATAAGCAAAAGCAACAAATTCAAGGCATAAATCATGATACACTGAACATATGTAGATATTTATTTTGTGTATGAAAATATACGAGAGATACATGTAGAATTGTGCTAACATAAGACTGGTATAGGGACATTTCCAAATCATGTTGTCACATACATATTTCTAAGTTAAGACATCGATATGTCATCCCAATCCAAATATACTAAATCAAAATCACTATAAAAAGGGCCCCAAAGTGTATATTTTATAATTTCTAACTAACGTTTATACATAGAAGTGTAGAGGAACCACCAACTTAGATCACAGTAATGAGTGACTGTTGGGTTAACACAAAGGATTGAATGGTCACACCAGATTTTTGTAAATAGAAATCTCACCCAGTAACAAACTTCACTAATTTGTTACAAAGACACAGGCATTTCAAAAAAAAAAAAAAAGGAACAACTTAAAAGCACCAGAGAGAAGCCTGGGATATTGATGGTGGTTCTTAATTCTTTCTTCCAACATTGGTTATTTCTCTTAGTCCAGAATAGATAAGGTAAGTTAAATCTGAGGATGTTCTTACACTTTGGGAGCTTTCAATAACAAAACATCAGTACCTCCAAAGACATTCGTGTTGCATTCCTGTGGAACCATGTTTGGGTTCTACTTACTCTTGGGAATCCTTAAACAGGGACATTTTTCTAAGGCCAATTCAGAGACAAGATCTCATTCTCCTATCAAATATTATTAGTTTATTCATCCAGAGTTCAGTGAAAAAGGACTGGAGGCATTCATTCCCTGGATAAAGTAATGAGTGAATCACAGGATGGCCATTTTAGCTCCTTCGAAAATATGAATGTAATGAACACCCCACAGACCTATGTAACCAGGCTTTGGTAATGTAGGGACATGGGACAGGCCTGTAGGAACCGTATGGCACCATCATTCTATATTACATGCTTTCTGCAGATCCAAAATTGGATCCTCTCTATTCCTTATAAAATATATACCCAAAATTTTGTTGAACCAAAATTTATTACTGAGCTCCTCCACTGATATCATTTTTAATATCTAATTAAGGGTTAATTTATCTTACTAAGATTGGACTAAATGATTCCAATCAACAACTGCTCTTATTTATTGATATGGCATACAAGTTGATAGCAACAGAAATACACAAAAAATTAATCATCATTTTAAGATCAGATGGTAAAAGGTAAATACTGCTACTTTTTCTGGAGTTTAAACTGACTCGAAATGATAAAGTATTTGGTATGTATGTCAGATAACTAAATGTAAATAAAAATTTTAAATAATTTGTACTTTTCACTTGAATGAACAATACTACCTTTTCCTTTCATTCCATACATAAAATTAGATTAGTATGGTATAATTTCAATTTGTTCATTATAAAAAGTTTTATGATTCAAGCTAGAAAAAGTTATACTCCAAATATTTTTTATAGTTTAAAAGTTCAGTATAGCAAAACTCATTGGTTTTAAGACTAATAAATTACGTCTGTACTTCAAGGTCTATAGGAAATTGCTGGAGACCATCATGACAATTTTAATCTATTTTTTGGTGTCAAATATTAATTCTGTACTTTTACTCTATAGGAAGACTTCCATGGAATTTTCTGTTAATGCAAATGGCTTAAACATCATCCAGTTGTTTGGAGCAGTGGCAGTAGCTCATTCATCTCAAGCACACACAGCACATTCTCCCAACATAGATCACAGTGTTAGGCTATGAAACTAGAATTAGCAGATTTAAGAAGGTTGAAGTCATAATAAGCATCTTTTCTAATGATGGTGGAATGGAAGTAGAAATCAATGGCAAAAGTAAAATTGAAAAATAATAAATTTGTATACAATATAATGACCTTCATCATTGGAAAAGGTCATTATATTGTATACCTAAAATGTACCAATGATTAAAATGAATAATTGATAATGTGAAATAGGAAGAAAAGGTCCAAAGGGGTAGGAGAAATGGGGGGGGGCATAGGAGAAAGGAAAAATTATGAGAAATGGAAAAAATGGAAACAAAGTCTTTGTAAATAGGGAAGCATGGAGGGGTGAAGGGAGTGCAGGGAATGGGGAAAAAATAAGAACCAAGATGCATCATGTAAAGGTACAAGTTCCCAATGAGAAATGTAAACATGTTGTATACCTAAAATGTACCAATAAAAGAATTTTAAAAATTAATAAATATGTGGAAATTAAACAACACACTTAAAAAATAGTGGATCAAAGAAAAAAACAAAGGTAAGTTAGAATGTATTTTGAGACAAATTAGAACAAAAACAGCATACTAAAACTTATTAGATGCGCAAAAGTAATTTTAACAGGGAATTTCATAGTGATAAGTGCCTACATTATAATATAAGAAAAATCTAAAAAACAACTTCATTCTTACTAAGTAAGAAAAAGTAGAACAAACTAAAGTTAACATTAGTAGAAGTAAGGATGTGAAGTACTAGAGCAAAAACAAAATAGAGAATAAAAAATCAATAGAAATAAATTAACAAAAGTCAGTTATTCCTCAGAAAAAAATCAACAATCAATGAAGCCTTTGCAAGACTAAGAAAAATATTCAAATAATAAAAATCAGAAATAAAAAGTAGACATTACAACCAATGCCATAGAAATAGAGAATCAGAAGAAACTACAATGGACAATTATCTGTCCTTAAACAGGATAATCTAGAAGAAATGGATAAATTCCTAGAGACACATAACTACAAATAATGAATTATGGTGAAATAGAACAATTCTTTCTTCTTTCTTGGGACAGAGTCTTGCTATATATTGCTCAGGCTCATCTTAAACTCTTGGGCTCAAGTGATTCTTCTCCCTCAGCCTTGTGAGTAGTTGGGATTGCAAAAGCATAAAAATACTGAATTAGTCATCAATAATCTCCCAACAAAAAGTTGTGCAGGATGATATGGCTTCAGTGGATAATTCTACCAAACATTTAAAGAAAAATTAACACCAATCTTTCCCAAACTCTTCCAAAAAGCTGAAGAGGAAATACTTCCTAATATTTTATGGAAACATGATTATCTTGACATCAAAATTGGTCAAGGATATTACAAGTAAAACACAGACCACTTTCCTTAACAAATATTGATGAAAAAATTCCCACTAAAATACAAGCAAAGCAAATTCAAATATACAATAAAAGGACTATACAGCATGATCAAGTAGCATTTATTCCTGGAAGGCAAGAATTACTGAACATCTGAAAACAATCAGTCTAATGCACTGCATTAAGAAAATTAAGGACAAATACCACATGATCATCCTGACTAATGCAGGAAAAAATCTAACAAAATTTAGTATCATTTCATGATTAAAGTATTCAACAAACTAGAAAGAGAAGTAATTTATCTCAACATAATAAAGATCATACAAGAAAACCTCACAGCCAACATCACGTTCATCGGTCAAAAGCTGAAAAATTCTCCTTGAAGATCAGGAACACAGCAAAAAGGCCCACTCTCAATACTTCTGAATGTAGTACTAGAAATCCTAGACTGAGAAATTGGGCAAGAAAAATAAATGCAGGCATCAAATTGAAAAAAAAGATGTAAATATATCTGTTTATAAATCACATGATTTTATAAGAAGAAATCCATAAAGGTTTCATATTAAGAAAAACTGAATTAATGAATTCAATAAGGATCCAGAATGCAAAATCAACATAAAAATATCAGTTGTGTTTATATACACTGACAACGAGGGATCTGAAAAAGAAATAAAGAAAAGCAATCACATTTCAAAGGGCAAAAAGTAATAAAATATTTATGAATAACGCTAGTTAAGGAGGTGAAAGATGTGTGATCTGAAAACTACAAAATGATGAAAAAAATTATATGAGACACAAAAGATTGGAAAGGCATCCCATATCGTGGGTTGGAATGCATAATATCATCAAAATATCCATTATCCCAAAGCAATATATAGACTTAACACAATCCCTAGCAAAATGACAATGGCCTTTTTTTTTTTTTTTACAGAAATAGGAAAAAACCCTAAGATTCATATGAAATCCCAAAGGACTCCAAATAACAAAATCAATCTTCAGAAAGAGAAACAAAGCTGAAGGTCTCATATTTACAGATTCCAAAACATATTACAAGGCAGCAATAAAGGAATCGGTATGGTACTAAAGATAAAGATCAATGAACTAGAGACCAATGGAACAGAATAGAAATAAAGAAATAGATCCACACAAAGATGGTCAAATGATCTTTGGAAATTCCAATGCTAAGCAGTGAGGAAAGAATAATCTCTAACAAACGTCACTAGGAAAACAGGATATGCACACGCAAAAAGTTAAACTGGACCTTCTATCATACACAAAATATCAACTCAACCTGAAGACATAAGGGAGGCCCTGAAACTATTACAGTTCTAGAACAACTCTAGGGGGAAAGTTCCTTGACATTAACCTTTCAATAAGTTTTGGATATGATACCAAAAGGTCAGATAACAAAAGATTTGCAAGATAAACAGTAAACAATTTGGATTACATCAGAATGAAAGCTTCTGTACAGCAAAAGAAACAACAAGATGGAAAGCCAACCTTAAGTCAGAGAGAAAATATGTCCTGAAAATATAAAGAATGTCTACAACATCAATGAGCAAATCAAACAATCTAATTAAAACTGGGTCAAGGAATTATACACATGACCTACAGGCATTTCAGGAAGATGTTCAACATGCAAATCAAAATGAGATATCACTACACACCTGCTAGAATGACCATTACTAAAGAAAATTAAGATAAAAAGTAACAATTGCTTATCAGGATGTCAAGGAATTAGAACAGTTGTGGACTTTTAATGCCACTATGAAACGGTGCAGCCAATTCAAAACATAAGGTGAAGGTTCATATAAGTTTAAAACTATAATTGCCATTTGAGCCAGCTATCCCACTCTAGGTATATATTTAAAAGAACTGAAAATGGGATCACAAATAGATATCTACATACACATATTCACTGCAGCATGATTCACAGTAACCAAGAAGTAGTATGTATAACATAAATATCCATCAGTGAATTAATGAAAAATATATAATGGAATAATATTCCACTTTAAAAAGGAAGAGAATCTTGCTGTATATTCCAACACAGAGTGACACAGATGACATTACACTAAGTGAAATAATTAAGTCACACAAAAAGCACATGACTTCACTTAGATGAGGTATCTAAATTAGTCAAGTGTTTAGAAAGTAGAATGGCAGTTGCAGAGAAATGGGGGAGGAAGAAACTTCAGGATAACTGTTCAAATTTAGCTTTGTGAGATGGAAAAGTTCTAGAGATCTACTGCATAAAAATGTGCACAGAGTTAACACTACTTGAGAAACACTTAAAATGGACTAAGTTGATAAATTTTAGGTTTACGATTTTTTTTTTTTGTACCGGGGACTGAACTCACTGAGCTAAATCCCCAGCCCTAATTTTATGATTTTGATCACAGAACAATATGCTTTATCTCAGTGGTGCTCACTGGAATATATCCAGGTAAAGATTTTTTAAACCCACTCAGAATACATTGTAAATTAATCTAAAGATTTACATCATTCTTCCTGTATTAACAATCCTCATTCCTTCCAATATTGCCCCATCAAAAATATTTTTACTTTTTTTCTGAAACTTTTATTAGAAAAATATGACTTCTTACTCTCATCTCTATCAGTGTTTCATTCAGATTTTCACATTTTTTCTGTGCTGAACTCTAGTCTGCTTTGCAGATGTATTCTTCAGTCCAGTAATATTTTAAACTACAGTTAATCTGCCCTTAAATTCAACTCATATACTTTAATTTTATAATTGCTCTATTCTTTCTAGATTATTTATATGTTTTCTTATTTTCATGGTGTCCAATTATGCAATTATACTTTCAGGTTCTTGTTTAATCTCTTTAATCATTGTAAGCACTAAATTTTATTTTATAATACAGTATCTCTAAATCTGATTTATTATCTCAATATCTTGGAATTCTAATGAATTCATTGACTCTCCCTTATGGACTATTTATTTCCAGATATCAGGTAAATAAATCCTTTCATATGTATTCATATTTAACAGCTACTTTTGTTTATTTGCTTGTGTCATTTTATTTTGCTTTTTCTGTTGAAGTTTCTTGTGTCATAGACTTTACATGTGTCGCTCCTCATACTTAGTATTTTTTAAAACTTTGAATGAGTTTTCATTGCAATGTTTCAATGACAGTTCCTACAGTTAAGGAACAGGATGATGGAGAGAACATGTACACATGGAGCCAATTCAGAGACTGACTGTTTTTCCACAGATGTCTATTTTTTCCCCTTGCCTCTGAAGTAAACAGATTCTTCTTGGCTATTCCAATGGCAGAAGAGAAAAGTTTTCCTCATTCCTTTATAGGGTTTGGAGAACACTTGATTCTGGCACCAGTTATAGATTTCTACCAGCTTAGCCTCACAGCCATGTCTCCCAGGCTTGGCTCCCAGCTCCCAAGTGCCTAAATCTCCATCTACACATACCATCAACTTCAGCTCACCACTCTAGCAGTGCGAGAGTCCGCCAAAAACATATACACATTTTAACAGTCCACTGTACTAATACATGTCTGGAAGCTCATGGCCACTATTTTTGAGCACCTCTTGTAATTTAGAGGCCAAAGGTAACTTGTATTAATCTCACAATGTGTCAATAAATTCAGTATTAAAGTAGCTATACAAGTTTTTCTCTTCCTGATGTATACAGTTTTGGGTGATATATATATATATATATATATATATATATATATATATGCAAATTGTGTATATGGTATATGTAGCTAGTTATCCAGATATTCCAGATTATCTCCATTCCTATAAAAGGAAATTTCTTTTTCAAACTTCATCTTCCAGATTGCTGAAAATAAAAATAATTTCATCATATGTATCTATACTTGTTAAAAATATATATATATGCACATATTTGGAGAGACAGAACTTATTGTTTTAAAATTACAAAATGCTGATGAAAGAAATCAAGGATCTAAATACACAAGAGATATCTATGTACATAGACTGGGAGGCTGAATAAAGTAATATTATCAAGTGTTTCCAAATTTACTCATAGGTTTAAATACAATTTATTAAGTGACTTACTTATATTTAGAAGCAAAATTTTATCTTTGATACCACACTCCTAACACTTGGTAGAGCTCTTCTTTGTCTCTCCTACATAACAGTGCACGAGACATTTCTCCAAAATGTACCAAAAAAAGGTGGGTACAACCTTCAACCTTCTCCCTGAAATTGTCTTAATTTGGGGTGATACAGACTCTAGACACTATATGAAAACATGACAGGAAGTGCTACCCTGAGAACTCAAATTTTTGTTTTTAATGATTAGAAATATTTATCAATAGTTACATCTTTGCATATGGATAGCATTTCTACATGTATATACAAATGTGTCTGTGACATAAATGGCTAACATGTGAGTACTAACATGCCAGATACCTTTCTATTTGCTGAAATTATGTAATCTTATATAATTCTCACACGGAATTTTGGCAATAAATGATAAGCATGACTTGGAAAGAAAATAAGTTATTCTGCAGTAGTACAGTTGTTAAATGGCATGAAACTTAGTCATATCTCCTAGGCTGAGGTTAATATGATCCACAAAAATGAACTTCATAAGACTGTCAAACATAAACAGAAAAAAATAGAAAGGTTATGGGAAGAAAATTCTACCACAAGGGAGAAAAATAAAACAGTCTCTTTAGTAGCCATTCAGTTTGGCTCCTAGTTTCAGAAAAAGCAGTAAGATTTTGTCTGATTCCATTGTCCAATGTGCCTATTACTTGACAGGTTAAAGGAAAAATTCTTTAATTTCTATTTTTACATGTATTTCTTCAAAGCTGTTGGATTTCTGGAAATTCGAATTTTATTAAAAATACCTTTAGATATCCATGCAATAATGTTTAAGTTTTCTCAGGTCTCTGCTAAAATTTGTACCCATTTTCTTCATTTTAAAGTGTTTAACTTACAAGACTATGTGGTTTTGCAATGTTATTTTTATTAAGCCACGTTCTAAAGAATTATGGAAGCTATTACTGGAGAGTAAGTAAGCCTTGGGAAGTAACCTGAGTTGTAGACTGTGGTTCTAAATTCTTTACTGACTACCAAGGGAAAGCTTGTGCAATGGGAGAATACAGTCACTGTAAAATCTAACACTACTTTCCTTGCACATCAAAATCATAAGCAAGTATAAAACCTTATAGTCTGGAATCTTATATAGGAATAACCCTAGAATGACCATGTATTGATAGTTACTAAAAAAAATACATTCACATCTAATTTTGCCAGAAAATAGTAATAAAATAGTAATATCTTCTATCATTTATTGAAAATGTATTCTTTGTCAGAAAATTTACCTTCTTCCTATGTTTTTTACCATCTTACTCTACGTCAGCCACTGTTTAAAAATTTAATGACACTATAAGTCTATATAATCACATTTTTCCACATTACAGATGAGCAAACTATTACCACAACATATAAAGGATTGAACCTAATCCCAGACCATACAGTTGTAAATGATAAAATCAGAATTTGAATCTAATAAGCCTGACTTTAAAGCCTTATAATGACACAAAATATTTATCTATCAGATAACTTAAGTACATACATTTTATTATTTCAAGATATTTAATATAATATTTTATTAAAAGTAATATAAACTTCATTAACTAGGCAGAGTTGAAACTTCAAAGACAATTAGAAGCTGAGTCCTCACTGATCTACTTTGTATTCACTTTCAGCCTTTTCAGCAGCTCTGGACTGTAAGAGACCTGTTTAACAGAGTAAATTCTACCCTCAAATCCTGCTACTTGAAATTCAGAAACAGGTTTTGGTCCACATAAGAATACAGATTTTTGAGAAATCTATATATAATAAAGACTCCTGATAGCAGTCATTGTCTCTCTCAAAATATATACTGCTTTCCATTCCAATAGTGTGGTCCTGCAGCATCAACTGAAAGCAATATAAGTATTTAGTATTTTCTATTTAGAATGTGGGCTACCCCATACCAGCTTACTGTTTACCACTGTTAATGACAAAAGAAGATGATAAATTAAGATGAAAAAGTAGTCAAAGTAAGATATAAAATAGAATACTATCAATCCCATTTCCTACTCTTAGTAGATGTATAACCTTGGGCAAAGCATATATTGTCTCTTTTTACCTCAACCTCCTCTTCTGTGTGAAGAAAATAATAATCATGCCTACCTCAAAGTACTATTGGCAAGATAGATGAGATCATCCATACGATGTCCTAAGAACAATGCTTTGCAAAGAGAAAATCAGTGAATAGTATTACAGTTTAAAGCATTTTGAAATATCACAGAGCAGTTGTGAAGAACTGCAATACAATAAATAGGCAAATAAGGTAATTATAATGAGGGGATAATAATAAAAACTAGAGAAAATGAAGACTAGAATAAAAGCAAAAATGAAAGAATAATGAAAATTAAGAGGCAGAAGTCAAAATATTTAGAGTTGAACAAAAATTATGGAACGACCATTTAAAATATTAAAATGTAAAATTAAAACAGCAACAAGCTAAAAACCATTGAAATATGCATGCATACTATTCCAGATAGTTAGGCACTTAAGAGCTCTTTGAGCTGGAATGCCACTCACTGACTGAAATCCCCCTTTTAAGTGATAACAATGACTTGACTTTATAAGTTTGAAAATTTCTCAAAGAATTACAATAACACCAGGAGTGAACACATTGAGTTCTTACTTTGTGACAGGATGTATTCTAAATTTGTGTTTGTTACCTCATTTAATTCTTTCAACAACACTATGAAGTGTTATTATTCATAGCTCTGTTTTACAGATATGGAAACAGAGGAAGTTAAGGAATTTCCCCCAAGTTATCATTTGGTCATAAATGTCTCTTAAAGACTGTCAGTGGGGGTGCTTTTGGAAGATGACTGAATCTTGAGGGTGTAACTTCATCAATGGATTAATCCACTGATGGATTCATGGCTTGATGGCATTACTGGGAGGCGGAGCCTAGTTGTAAGGAGTGGGCATGACTTGGAGTACTGTATTTTATCCCTACCTCCTTTCTCTCTGGCTCTTTCCCTCTCTGCATCCCACCTGCCCTGAGGTAAGGGAGCTTTCTCTGCCATGCCCCTCCACCATGATGTTTCTGCCTCACAAAGGGCTAAAAGCTACAGAGCCAGGTGACCACTAACTGAAACTTCTGAAATTGTGAGCCAAAATAAACTTTTTCTCCTTTAAGTTGCTATTTTTAGGAGTTTTTTGTAGCAGTGACAGAAAGCTAACACAGAAGTTAAATCTCTAGCGAAGTGGAGGAGTCAGAATTTCAAAGGTAAAGTTAGAGGAAAAAAGATATGTAGAGATATAGGGATACTGAAAACTAGAAATTTGAAAGAAATAAACACAATTTAAAGAAAAAAATTTGAAATTTTTATTATTTTTTCAGCTAAATGCCCTTATCGCCACTCCAAGAAACCTAGTGTATAAATTAATATCAGTTTTCAAGGGCTTAGCATCAGATTTGTGGTTTTGGTTTGATTTGATGTGGTTTGGAACGAATAAGAATGTTCAGACTGGTCTTTAAATAACAGCAGACAACTCCACAAGACCTATTACATGGGGCCACACAAAGATTAATGAAGGTTGTCAGAGCATAACCACATATTAAAACCAAGATGTTTGCACACATTTTCCACTTCTCCCTCTTTCTTAATCAGTCTCTATTTTTGGATTAATAAAATTATGTAAGTAAACATGATATGTTATATGAGTACATAAATAATTTACAGGATATCCTTTTGCTATATGTTTTGCTCTAAACAAAGAGAGAAAGAAGGTCAAGGGGAGGAGACATTGCAGAATTTATTTCTTTCCCTTCTGAGATGAATCATGGACATAAGTTGCAAAGATAGGTAAACAGACTCTTGTGAAAGCATTTTTGTATGTTTTCAGCCCCCTGCCACACTTTGCTGAATAGTGTGGAACAACGACAACAATAATTGTTCTCATTTTTGGTAAACAAATGTAAAAATTCAAGTTATAAGATATTTCCTCCTAGGAATAAGTTGTTTATTGTTTTATTAAATGAGCTTTGAATCACCACACAATCAGAATGGGCTTAGAAAATTTTATCCACAGAAAGATCATTTAACTATAATTTTATCAAGAACTAACTTTTAGAAAAGAATTTGCTTTCTTTCAGTCAATATAGGACAATACAATTCATGATGTAAAAAGAGAATACAGTGTTTTCTCTCTTATGTTCTAATTTGTAATTACTTATTTGTCTTTTAAGTCAATATTTGAAAGATAAAATGAAAGGAAAGATAGTAAGAACATTTGATTCTTGGATCTGCCACATAAATGAACTTTTCCAAGTCTGCAAAATAATGTCTATTATTGTAATTAGTACTTGGAAAGCTAAATCAAGGAAAAAATCAAACTTGACCTTTTCCTGAACTGAACTGAACTGAACCTTGTGGGGTTCATAGGAATCCAGTTTACTTCTTGAAGATTTGGAAATATGTGCTGTTTTTAATTAACATGGCTATCACAAATAGTTCATTGTCATAATTCTATATTAGCCAGGCATGTGTCAGACAAGTATAGCTCAGTGCAATATTTCATGCTTCTTGCCTTTTAACCTCCGTCATTTTCCTCATGCTTAATGTCTATAGGTGATTAACTGATACAACAACAGGATTGATGAACATAAATAGCAACAGTAAGACATAAAATGTTAGGAATTTAAAGAAATTTTTAATTTAGGGAAAAATAGTTTATGCAACCAAAACATGGTGAAGAACACTCAAAATAATCGATATGCTTCCCCACCCTTGGTATGACTTGGTGGGTAGAGGAATATTCAACACATGATTATTAATTTTAGACTGCCTCACTCTAATACTTCTTATTCTATTTACTTTGGAAATCTCTAGGTTCATACTGTGTATACTTAGAGTTAAAATAGTACCATTGTCAATCCTTTCTATAAGTTTAACTTCTTCCTGTCAATTTCTCCCATATCCTCTCTGATATAAAAATCAGCCTTTAAGTTTTCCTAATCTCTCGTCATTTAATTTATCTAGCTTGCTCATATTGATGACTTTTACTAAGAATGTTATATATAGTTCCTTATGTAATATTCCCAAGCAGGTATTTTCTTCATTTGGGAAATAGGGCAATTTTTGGTTTAGAAAAGTAATTTAAATTGATGATCAGCAATATACTCCCATGCCTTATGTTTGTTTAAGGATAAAGCTCATGTTCTTAATCACCACAAAATATGCCCTCCATCTTCTACACTTTCTTTCCTATGTAATCTAGATGTCACAATCAGTTCAACAAACCAATCTATAATCCATTCAAAATTCTCTTTCTCTTGCCCTTTTGGAAGACGTATCATACTACTCTCAAATCATAGATCAATCCATTTTGTTTCTCTTCTACTTTGTTTCTGAAAAATATTAAAGAAAACTAATTTTCTATCATCAAAGGCTATCCCATGTAATATTACTTCAGACTTCAGTTAGAGCCTTAATTATGCACATTAATTTTAAGTTATCTTCTTTCTCATATTTCACTCCAGTTATATAAAACCATGCAATTTCTTAAGACCTCCAATTCTGCCTCAACTTTTTATAGTCTCAAGGTAACATCCGGCCTTAGTTAAAAAAAATAAACACATGTAGACACCAGCCCTAAGGCTACCTCAGGGTCATGCTGACCTTCAAGGATATAAATGAAAGCCCCACTTGAGCACCAGGCTGTCCCCTAAAGAATATGGCCTCAAGTTCCTACTTGTGAGTCCAGGAAACAAACCTGTCCCAGTGGACATTAGTGCTAGGACAGCCCCCACGGAACCAAGCACCAGGCTTGCCCCACGCCAGCCCTTATGGACTCGGGCTACTGGCTCCCAAGGTCTACACATATTTACAAATAAAGAGAGCAGGTCCATTTCTATTGGAATGCTATACGAGGCTAAAACTCTAGACCCGGCCACAAAATTTGCCTGCTTGCAGATCCAGACCACAGGGTGTCTCAACTGTAAACCCCTGGAACAAGCTTGCTTGTGGTACCTGCCTGCCATCCCATCGACCCAAATGCCTGTCTAGGGTTACTGTGAAAATTCTCCTGGTGAAAAGTAACTGGCAAATACTCAATAAGATGACTATTCTGTAAAGATCGGAGGAAGTGGTATGTAAATGCAAATACACTAATGCAAAGCTGCAAGGATCAGAAAAACAAAGAAACCAGATTTTTTAAAAAAGAAAAAAAAAGCCACTAAAATATAGAGCTATGAGCTGCGTGACAATTAATTCAAAATAATCAACAAGCTACATGAGCACATAGACAAACCAGAAAAAAATGAAAACACATGAACAAAATGAGAAGGTGATTAAAGAGATAAAAACCAAAAAGAAGGCCAAACAGAAATGTGAAGGGCACAACAACTGAACTAAAAAATTCAGTAAGATTTCTGACAGTAGAATTTGTTGAGTAGAAATCATTTGAGTTGCATTTTCATACACCAACAACAAAGCATCTGAAAATGTAATTTAGATAACAAGACCATTTATAACATCAAAGAGAATAAAATACTCAGCAACAAACTTAATTTTGAAGGTAAAAGCCTTATATACTAAAAAAACTGTAAATGTTACAGAAAAGAATTAAAGAAAACAAGATAAATACACATCATAGATTTGGAGAATTAATAATGTTAAAATGTCTATAATATCCACAGCATCTTCAATATAATTCCTATCCAAATTCCAACATTTTTCACACAAATAGAAAAATGAATTCAAAAATTCATATGGAGCTGCAAAAGACTCCACATAGCCTAACCCAGGGATGGAGAACCTTTTGGAGGCAGAGTACCCAAATGGCAACCCAAAACCCACTTACTTATCACAAAGTGCCAACACTGTAATTAAACCTGAATACTGAGGTTTTAATTTAGAAAAAAGAGATACACTTGGTTTGAGTGCCAATAAAGAGGGCTCTGCCTGCCCGTTGAGCCACATGTGCCATAGGTTCACCACCACTGGCCTAAGTGGTTTTGAACAAAACTGGAGGCATACTTCTTAACTTTAAATTGTATTACAAACCTATAGTAATCACAACAGTATAGTGCCACCACAAATATAGGCATATAGACCAGTAGAAGAAACTAGAAACCTCTAAGATAAACCTATTATACAAAGTCAATCAATATTCAAACAAGAGCACCAAGAACACAGAACAGGGAAACAATAGCGTCCTCAATAAATGGTGTTGGAAAAGTTAGATATCCATATGTAAGTAAATGATACTGGATCCATAGCTTACATCACATAAAAAATAAAAAACTGATAAAAGATTTAAACATAAGTCTGGGATCTATAACCTATAAAACTCTTGAAAAATAAGGAAAAAGTTCCTTGACATTGGTCTTATCAATAATTTTTTTGAGTGTGATATCAAAGGCTCAGGCAACAACAGCAAAAAGGGGGGATTATATCAAACTGAGAAGATTCTGCACAGCAAAGGAAACAATCAATAAAATCAAAAGTCATCTTACAAATATAAGAAAATTTTTGCAAACCATACACCCGATAGGAGATAAATATCCAAATCATATAAGAAATTCAAAACACTCAACAGCAAAAAACTAAATAATCTGATTTGAAAAGAACCTGAATAGGCATTTCTCCATATAAGTCATAAAAATAGTCAACAAGTATATGAAAAAGGTGCCAATCATCATGGAAATACAAATCAAGTTAGGATGGCTATTATTAAAAATACAAGCAAAATCAAGTGTTGGGAAGAATATGAAGAAAAGGAACCCTGATACACTACTGGTAGGAATGTAAATTGGTACAGCCATTTTGAAAAACAATATAGAAGTTATTTTTTAAAATACTTAAAACAGAACTACCATATGATAAAGCAATACCACTTCTGGGTATTTACCCAAGAGAGCTGAAATCAGGATCTGGAGGAGATACATGAAAACCTATGAAGTCTTGAAGTATTTTTAGCAATACTACTTGAGCCATGGCAACAACCTAAATGGTACCGGAGATCGAACTCGGGTCCTTGAGCTTGCGCAGCAGGTGGCGAAACCACTGAGCTAAATCCCCGGCCCCGTGATTGAATTCTTAATAAAAAAGACTCTCAGCAAAGAAAAGCCCAGGAGCTGATAATTTTACTGCCAAATTTCACAAAACATTAAAGAAGAACAAAGACCAATTCTCAGACTATCCTAAAAAATGCAAAGTGAAAGAAGTTTGCCTAAGTCATCTTATGAGATCTGGATTACCTTGACACCAAGACCAAAGCAATAACGACTATAGACCAATGTTCTTCATAATCAGATACATAAGTACTCAACAAACTGGATCCTATGGCACATCAAAGAGGTGATATATATGTACCCTGATCAAATGGGATTTATACCAGGGATGCAAACATGGTGCCAGATATGCAGATCAATAAACACTTTATATGACAAAACCAGGTTGAAAGTCAAAAATCATATATCATCTCAATAAACACAGAAAAATTATGTGATAAAATGTAATGTTCATCCGTGATAAAAAAAAAAACCCTCAACAGATTAGGCACGCAAGGAATATACCTCCATACAAGAAAGGCTATATGTGACAAATCAATGGCCAATATCATGCCAACTTGTGTAGAGCTGGAACCTTATCCTAAAACAACAATATTTTCTTTTACATTGAAAAACATATACTGAAAAACATATACATTGAAAAAACATATACCACTCCTATAAAACATATTACTATAAGACTTAAGGAAGTCTTAGCCAGAACAATTGGGCAGGATAAAAAGAGGAGCATCCAAATTGGTCAAGGGAACAAATTACTACTGTTTGTAGATGACATAACCTTATTTGAAGAAAAATCTAAAGTCCTCACCAAAACCTTGTTGGAACATAAATTTTGTACACTTGCAGGATGCATAAATAACATGAGAAAAGAGTAGCATTTTATACACCAATAATTAGCTGCCTGAGAAAGAAATTTATAAAGCATTCTCATTCACAAATCTATGGACAAAATAATAATAAAACACTGAGGAATAAATTTAACCAAGGAAGAGAAAACTCTCTACAATATAAATTATAAAAAACAGATGAAAGAAATCATAAACTCCTCATGAGGAATATAATCTTTATGAACTGAAAACAAGTACCAATAGCAATAAAACTTTAATTAAAAAAAGAAATCATAAAGGACACCACAAGTAGAAAAGCAGCTGATACTCACGAATTGGAAGAATTAACATCGTTAAAATGTCCATTCTATGTAGATACCAAAAGATATTACAGATTAAATGCAATCTCCATCAAAATACTAATGGTATTCTTCAAAAAAGTAGGAAAAAAACCATCTGGAAATTCGCATAAAGCCTCAAAAGACTCAGTATCATCAAAGCAAATCTGTAGAGGAGATGGGGGTAGAGGAGAGGAGTGGAGAGAGGAGAGAAGAAAAACTAGAGACATAGCAATACCTTAAAATGTACTACAAAACTCCAATAATCAAAAGAGTGTGATTTTGGCATGAAGCCAGACACACAGACTAATGGAACAAAATGGAAAGTCCTGAAATTAATCTACATATGTACAGCCAACTGATTTTAGACAAAAGAACCAAAAACATACATTGGAGAAAGGAAACCTCTTGAACAAATGGTTCCGGGAAAATTGGATAAACACATACAAAAGAATGAGACTGCACTCCTACTTCTTATTTTGTACAAAAATAAACACAAAATGGATTACAGACCTAAATGTGAGACCCAAAATAATAAAACTATGGGAAGAAGGCATAGAGGAAACACTTCCAGACTTTAGGATAGGCAAAAACTTTTGGGAAAAATTCCAAAAGTGCAGGCCGCAAAATCAAAAGCAGATAAACTAAATTACATCAAACTAAAAAGCTATCACACAGAAAAGGAAAGGATGAAAGAAAAGTCAAGCAACAACCTATAAAATGGGAGAAAATTTTTGTAAATTCTTTATCTGACAAGGAGTCAATATCTAAAATATATAATAAATTCAAGAGCAAAAACCACCAAATAAACAAACTGATTTTAAAGCATATAAATGACTCAAATATGCATTTCTCAAAAGATACACAAATGCTCAATAATTATATGAAGAAATGCTCAACATTTCCAATTATCAAGGAAATATACATCAAAACCACAGTAAAATATCTTATGCCAGCTAGATGGCTGTAGTAGAAATATATTATACATGTTGTAAATAAATAAATAAAATGCTACCTAGCATGAAGGCAGAGAAAGGAGACTTCTTATACACTGTTGGTGAGTGTAAATCAGCACAGCCATTATTGAAAATAGTGTGGAGGTTCCTCAAAAAATTGAAAATAGAGGCTGAGGATTTAGCTCAGTGGTTTCGCCATCTGCTGCGCAAGCGCAGAGACCCGAGTTCAATCCCCGGCACCAAAAATAAAAAAAAAATTGAAAATAGAATTACATGATTCTGCAATACTGTATATATAGATATAAATATATGTATATAGATATGCATAATATGTATATAGATATGCATATCTATATACATATCTATATACATATATATATTTAATTTTGATATACATAACCCAAGAAAATGAGATCATCAGAGAGCTGTACAACCATGATTATTGCAGCACTATTCACAATCTTCAAGACAAGGAAACAACCAATATGTCCATCAGCAGATGAATTTAAAACTGTGATATACATATATCAGTTTATATATACTGTATACCACAATATATATATTACATATTCCTCTATAAAAAGGATAAAATTTTATCTTTTGCAGCAGCATGGATGGCACTGGAAGAAATTATATTAAGTGAAATAATCCAGGCACAGAAAGACAAATACCTCATGTTCTCATGGATTGGTAGAAGCTAAAACAGTTGATAACACAGAGCACATGAGTAACTAGAGGCTTCTAGAGAATAGGATGGGAAGGATAGAGAGGAGACAGAGATAGGGTTGAAATTGATACCAAATTTGGTGGGGAAAGTAGTTCTACTGCTGAATGTCATACTACAATCTACAATAAAATCTACATTTCAAAATAACCTGAGGAGAAGTGTATCATACAAATATGTATTAATGTTATGTGTCAGTTAAAGAAAAGATTATGAAAAATTGATCAAATCATTGTTATTCTATACTTCCTTCCTTTTGATATTAGAAGCCCATGAACTTCTTACAAAATTAGAATTATTATACCATCTTGGTAAACTGAAACTTATCATTATAGAATGCTTTAGTTTTAATAATGCTTCTTACTTGAAGTTTATATATATATATAGCAAATATACTAGCATTTTATTAGTGTATGGTACATTTTCTATTCTATTGCATTCAACTTATATTTAAAGTATGTTTCCTATAGGTACCACAGAACTGAATTTTAAATTTCTGATACAACTGAAGTAGCAATATGATTTTAAATATCTAAACTCAACTCCAACAATTCTATTTTCTGTTTGTTTCTTCTCTACCCCTTCCCCATCTCATCTCCTTTAGGAATACCTATTATTACCCTAATTTTCTTCTCTACTAACTTACCTACATATCTTTTACAATTCCTTTTGAGTTATCATGGAGATTTAAACATCCCTTCTTTATATACTGAACTCAAGTACCAGCTAGTATTTTTCCACTTCTCAGTCATTATAGGAATGCTTGAATAATTTATATCCTTTCTAATTTGCATGTTATTGTTTTCTTGAAGCCCTACAGACAATTTTTTTTACATTAATTTAGATTTGCTTCCTTAATTTACTTTTTTTTAATGTTCTGCTGGAACACACCTTTTAGTATTTCTCTGTTGCTGGCATGCTGAAAATAAATTTTCTGTCTTACTGTGTGAAAATATCTTTATTTTACATTTATTTTGAGGTATATTTTATAGAGAATTCTATGCTAAGGTTTTAAGTTTACAATTACATTTTTCAGCCCTGTGAAATTATCATTCCATTGTTCACTGATTTCCATTGTCTCTGTTATGAGGGTAAACACTGCTATTTTGAAGATAAATGAATGTTATTCTCTGACTGCTTTTAATTTCTTTTAGTCTTTAGTTTTAAACTATTTTTTCCATGAAGGTTCGGTTTTCTAAAACTGATGAATGATACAAAGCCAAGCACAAAGAAGTACTATGACCCCCAAGTAGAGCAAATTCAAAAGGTATTTCATACTATATTTGGGCAACTTTTCTGGCTTTTTACAAAGGAAGTTTGTTGTGAACGCCTAGATTGCCATTGCCAAAAGTATCGTGAATGTCTTCCAATATTAACCCTTCCATTTGTACTTCTCATGCATTCGTGATTCTGGTATTTCTTCCTTTCCTTCATCTTCTACTCAAGGTCTAAACATGTCCAAATATCTCCCATAGGAAAGACACTCTAAAATCCTACCTCATCTACATACAAATTGGTGTATCTTCACTAATTTCTCCTTTATTACAGTTGTCCTACATTTAAATAATTTGACTTAAAAAGAACATACCAATCCCCACTGTCACAATTTTTATCTCTCATTCATTTACATACCATAGTCAAATGGCTTCTTTCTTATAAAACTACTTTCTTGCAGTGACTGAAGTTTTCCCTCTATGTGTTGACCCAGTGACCTTATTACACTTTTCTATCAAGTGGACTTATCTAGATGCTTTGCTGGTACTAATTCATCCTCGTTTGTTAAACACATTCATCCCTTGATTTCTATGACCCACTTTGTTCTTTTTTTTTTTAACCTCTCTAAATTCTCTTTGTAAATACAGTTTATCAGCTTCCTTATATAAATTCCTAGAAGTTTTTTGTTTATTTGCTTTGCTTTTTATTTGTTTTCTTGAGTAGGGACCAGGCTTTCACGCTAAGCTACATCCCCAGTCCTTTTCAAAATTTTAAATTCTGAAACAGCATCTCACTAAGCTGCTATGCAGTTCAGTCTGGGCTCAAATTTGTGATCCTTCTGCCTCAGCCTCCACCACACCTGGCTTATGACTAATTCTTTGGATGCCTTTACTTCTTAATATACACTTCTGCATCATCACATGATCTACAAGTTTCAAATTTCCAAATAATTCATAAAGCTTCACTTTTATTATTATCTTCCTCAATCTTAAAAGTCTTAAATATAACATATTTTCCTCAGTTGCCTCCATTAAACTAAAATACTTACCAGGCCTGAAATGTCCCATATCTCCTTTCTCGATATAAAATATCAAGTCCCCAAATTTTAATTCACCTTTAAAGTTTTCCTTTGACAAATCCTGTTTCTTCCCACTAATGAATCCTGAGCTCCCTTTCCACTTCCAAAGCCCAAATAAATAAAAACAGGCTGACATTTTGTGAATACTTGTAGAATTCCAAGCACACTATGTTACCTCTTTTAATCTTTGCAACAAACTAAATGAATAGATATTCTCATCTCCACTGTGATGATGAGAGAATTGAGACTAGATAACAGATATTAAGTTATCTATAAAGGCCACATTGTTTAAAAATGGAGCAGACAGGTTTTATATACAGAGAGTTATGATTAATAGAAGCCATGCATATTGTCCGTGCTTTTGATTTGATTATTGCAGTAGTTTTATGAAATCTATTTCCACACAATAATTACCAATTAAACCTCCAGTTGTCTTCTGAAGATAAAGCTGACTATGATACATTTTTGCTTTAAATTTGTTTTGATAGCTGCACACTGTGTTAGGATAAAATGACATTCTAATACCATTAAACCTGTCCAGATTAAACCCCCTACCTCTCCCCAACCAATGAACCCTACAATCACCCAAATGAATCCCTTTTCTTGTTTCTTTATCTGAATTTCCATTTATCTCTACAATCCTTGTATCCTTTCCTTTGTTGTTTATCTTTTAAATATGTGTCTTTCCTCACATTTTGGTTCTTCATGAAGATCTCATTTCCTTTACAGTTCTCAAAATATTATTAATTTTATAAATGACACCTGTAAGACTGTTCCTCTCCAGTAATGCTACTTTACATATAGGTACCCAATAAGGAACAATGACTATATGTCAATGAGAACTCAGAATATATTTTTTGCTGAGCATTATTAGACAACATTGTAAGGCAGTACTCTATTACAGCTTGTTCTGCACCTTGTGTGTTTTATAGCAATGGAACCTTTCTTTATGCCACTTACCATGTGCTTTTATGTAGAGTTTTGAGCCACCACAGGTGACAAAAACTGTGCAAAAAAGTAATAATACTGAACATGTCAAAAAGGAACTTTCACAATGGATGCCAAAACTTTTACAGAAGTTGTATTTTCTCTAAGAAAATGATCCAAAAGGTGAAGTTGCTAAGTATTATGGAAAGTATCATAAATATAGTTACATCCTAAGATAATTCAGGAATTATATGAATAGTGAGGAAAATAAATAATGACTAGAGATATATTAAGACTTCAAAATATGTGAAGAAAATACCTTAAATGACCGATAATTATTAATACCATGAATGTCCCTCCATGGCAACAAGACTATAATGATTCCATAGAGTTAGGTAAGAAACCATACTTTGTTCATATTTATTTTTTCAACATTGAATACAGTACCAGCACTGTATATGAGCTGAACAAATATTTTTACAGTAATATGAATTGGCTCCATTTCATGCAAAGGACAAGATCACCAAGGGAGTCTATGAGAAGTAAGTAGAACGGGGGGGTGGTGCATGGTTAAGTATGTGGTTTCTGGATTCACACTACCTGGTTCACATCCCAGTTCTACCCGACAGGCACTGTGACCTTTCCTATATTTCTTTCCTTCAGTATTTTCTTTCACACATTAAACAATTCACAGTGCAAAAGTATCTATCCATAGGGTAGCTCTGACAATTGAATGACTTAATAAATGCAAAAGTGTTTAGAATAGTTCCTGAACAATCCTTAAATAAGCATTCATTAAATCTTGCTTTTTCTACTAGTATTACAAGGAAATACATATACAAAAGAGAGATCTAAGTGAGGAGAGGTTGAAAAGGGAGAGAAACCTGCAAAAGAAACTGAGGAAAAAGTAGCTAGAGAGGAAGGACAGCATAAACACACACACACACACACACACACACACACACACAAGAGCAGCCATGGAACCCAGGGAAAGGGTGTTTCCAGAAGGAAATGCATCAACAGTATTGAAAGTGGCATGAAGCCAAAAATGATAAGCAATGACAACTGCTCCCTGGATTTGGGAAAGAGGAGGTTTTATTGACCTTGGAAGAAGTAGTATGAGACAAATTGCAATGGATTGAAAACTGAGTAGAAGTAGAAGAAATGAAGGCAGAGATAATAGATAATTCTTTCAAAGGTTTAAGTCTGCAGGAACAGAAATATAATCAAAGCAGAAGGAGCATGGTGGACAGATTGAGAGTTTTGCTTTTTAGATGGGAGACTATTAATAGATGAAAAATCTGTGTGAAATACATGTTAACATTATTTCTTTCTAAGAGTAATAAAACATTTCTCTTCTTCTCATATATATGTAAATATATGCACAGTACTCTGCATTATCCACAGGGAATAATTTTAAAGACTTCTGATGGATACCTGAAATCATAGTACAGAATTCTATGTAAACTTTGTTTATTTTCACATATATATGATAAAAACTTATAAATTAGGCAAAGCAAGAGATTAATACCAGTAACTAGTCATAAAATATACCAATATACTCTAGTAAAGTTATGTGAATATAGTCTCTCATTCTAAAAAGTTCTTCTTGTACCACGCCGGTTAATGTTAGTTATCGGAGACTAGGAGATGGAACTGGTGAGTACCCCCCGGGCATGGCCACCAGCTGCCAGCTTAGCCACTTGGGCACCTGCAACAACAGGCTCCACCCCCCTGCCCTTACCTCCCTGTCCCCCCCATCCCCCCCGCCCCCAGCCTCTGGCCTCTTGGCTGTGTAGCTACTTGGTTCCACACTACAGAGGCACAGGGGGACATAAATGCCATTGTCCTGAGCTGCAGAAGTGAACAACAGAGAGAGGGCCTCTCTCAGGCTCCCTGATGAAAACTGAAGCCCACAGGAAAAGTGAAGAGAATCTCTGCAATAAAGGCACACCAGACCACCGTGCTTGGTAAGTTGGAGGGATCATCACCTCCTGGACTTCCTTCAGGGGAAAGGCAGCTGGAACTTTCAATAGAACCTTTCAGAGTGCAACCCTGCAGGAGGACAGGGAGCTCAACTTGGGACTTGCAGCCAGAAATCTGCCTGAATCTCATGGGTCTATGACTGGCTTACTGAGACTCATTGACTTATAACTGCACACTGCTGCCCACATTGTCTATTGTGACAGCAGAGACACACCCTGAAGGAGGCCCTTTATTTTTATCTTTTATTTGTTATTTTCAAAATTACCACTATTTTTTTGCTCTTATTTTTAATTTTTTTTCTTCTTCTCTACTCTTTTAACATTTTTTTCTCTTTTTTCTTTCTTTTCTGTTTTCTTTCTCTACCTCACTCCCTTGATGTCTGACATTGTTCTTCATCTACCTTTCTGCTCCTGTTCTGGCCCTAACTCATATTTCTTCTGTATTTTTCTTTTCTTCTCTTTCCTTCTCTTGATTGTGCCCTCTGGTCTCACTGCTAACCTTCCCCTATCCTTCTACCTACATATTCTTCCCTCCCAAACTCCTTCTAACTTCCCATCCCGAAGGGTAAAGTTGCTAAACTGAAGCGTTTATTCACTATAAACATATGTTGGGTTGGTCTTTGATTTTGACTTAATTCACACAGTTAAAGGTGATAGCTTAGTAACTACCACAAATTGTCATTTTCTAAGAGGTACTTGATGCTATTGTGTTGCTGATTGTATCACTTGGGCTAAGGTGTTGTGATTGATCTAATCAGTTGTCCTTCCTGGTATAATGAAAATGAGATAGCCTCGGAGCCATGAGAGACGCAAAAATGTAAAGACCAGCTATATCTGGAAGAAACCTCTGAGAAGCAATCATTCCACAAGGGTTCTAAATACATCAACAAAGATACTTACAATAAGCAACTTCAAAGTATCAACCCAGGAATTAAAACAAGGACAGTACCAAAAACAAAAATGAGAAGACATTTAACAAGGCTTAAACTCGGACTTCCACCCCACACAAGGCAAATGAAGGGAGAAAAGGGGTGGAAAAATCTGATAATCAACTACCTGGACACCCTGAACTGATAGCACAGGAAGTAACAAAAGAGATGAATGAGGCTCTAGAAAAATTCAAAGCAGAAATAATCTCCCAGATAACTTCAGAGATGGTGAGCAGAGTGAAAGACATGAATAGAGGCTCTAGAACAGAAACACATAAAAAAAAATAGATGAGCTCAGAAACATTCTGGTAGATATGAATGTCCAGCATAAGAAAGAAATGGAAACCATGATTGCCCAACATAAGAAAGAAATGGAATCCATGAAACAGATTCAAACAGATAATTCAGGAGATTAAAAACTCCACTGTATGCATGCAGAGCAGATTAAGGGAATCTGGAGATAGACTATCAGGCATAGAAGACAGGATGGTGGTTCAGGAACATGAAAACAGATATTTCTTAAAAATAATAAGTGAGCACAAGAAATCAATCCAGCAGCTGCTAGATGATGCAAAGAGGAATAACATAAGACTGATCAGAGTCCAAGAAAACACAGGAGAAAGTACAATTAACATAAAAAAACTGTTCACAGAAGTAATAGTAGAAAACTTCCCAGACAGAGGTGGAGAATTGGACATACAGATAAGTGAGACATGTAGAACTCCACCTAGCCATGATAAAAAAAAAATCTACACCTAGGCATATAATAGTCAAGATCCCAGAAACCCAACAGAAGTACAAAATACTACAGGAATTTAGAGAAAAGAAATAAATCACCTACAAAGGAAAGCCCATCAGAATCACAGCAGACTTCTCAACACAAACCCTCAAATCAAGGATAACCTGGAGTGAAGTATTTCAAGCCCTAAAAGAAAATAACTTCCAACCTAGACTGTTCTATCCTGCAAAATTATCTTTCAAAATCGATGGGGAAATTAGATACTTCAACGACAAAGAACACCTGAGAAATTTCATGAACATCAAACCAGCACTCCAAACAATTCTAAACAATATACAAGAAAAAGACAATGAAGGTCACAACTCCATGAGGCCCAACAGAGGGAAGCCACCAGGCAAGGTAAGAAACTAAAGGGAAAGGAGGGGAAAAATAAGAAATAAAAGAGCCAACAACAGTAAAACATCATGACAAGGATGAATCAATATCTATCAATTATAACTATCAATGTTAATGGCTTCAATTCACCAATCAAAAGAAATAGACTGAAAGAATGGATTAAGGAGCAAAATCCAGCGATATGATGTATACAAGAAACACACCTAACTCAAAAAGAAATTCGTAGACTGAAAGTAAAAGGATGGAAAATAGTTCTTGCGACAGGAACCCAGAAAAAAGCAGGGATAGCAATCTTATTTGCAGACAAAGTAGATTTCAAACCAAAACTAATTAAGAGAGACAAAGATGGTCACTACATCCTTGTGAAGGGAACAATCCAAGAGTCTGCAGAGATGACAATCCTAAATGCATATGCACCAAATAAGCATGCCCCCAACTATACAAAACAAATATTAATGGACATGAAAAACTAAATAAGCACTAATACATTTGTAGTGGGGGACCTCAATACCCCACTATCACAAATAGACAGATCATCTAGACAAAAATTAACAACAAAACTCTAAAACTGAACCAAGCTATTGAACAAATGGACTTAATAGGTGTTTATAGAGTGTTCCACCCTGCTAAATCAGAATACACATTCTTTTCTGCTGCATACAGATCATTCTCCAAAATAGACCACATGCTAGCTCACAGGACATGTCTAAGTAAATGCAAAAGAATTGAAGTTACCCCCTGTATATTATCAGACCATAGTGCAATAAAATTGGAGATCAATAACATAAAAAACCACAAAACTCCCACAAACACATGGAAATTGAATAACACCCTCCTGAACAACCAATAGGTCACAGAGGAAATTAAGGAAGAAATGAGACAATTTCTACAAGTAAATGATAATGCCAGTACAACATATAGGAATCGATGGGACACAATGAAAGCAGTTCTACGTGGGAAATTCATAGCAGTGAATGCCCATATTAGGAAAAGAGAGAGGACTCAGATAAATAACCTAAGGCAGAACCTCAAGTTCCTAGAAAAAGAAGAGCATAACAAACCCAAAACTCATACAAGAGAGGAAATTACAAAGATCAGAGTAGAAATCAATGTAATGGAGACTAGAACGATACAAAAAAATCAATGAATCAAAGAGCTAGTTTTTTGAAAGAATAAATAAAATTGATAAACCTTTAGCCAACCTTATCAAAAAAAGGAAAGAAAAGGCTCAAACCCATGCAATTAAGAATGAAAAAGGAGAAGTCACAACAGACCCAGCAGAAATCCAGAGGATCATCAATACCTACTTCGGTAACCTGCACTCTAATAAAATGGAAAACACAGAAGAAATGGACAGATTCCTAGATACATACGAATTGTCAAAGTTAAATGAAGAAGATATAGAAATTCTAATCATCCCAATTACAATGAGTGAAATTGAAAATGTAATAAAAAATTTACCAACAAAGAAAAGCCAAGGTCCTGATGGCTTCACTGCTGAATTCTACAAGACATTTAAAGAACTATCGCCATTACTCTTTAAACTCATCAAGGAAATTGAAAAGGAAGCAAGGCTCCCAAATTCATTCCTCAAAGCAAGTGTTACTTTGATTTCAAAACCAGGGAAAACCCAACCCAAAAAGAGAACTATAGGCCAATCTCCCTAATGAACATAGATGCAAAAATCCTCAACAAGATACTGGCAAGCAGAATACAGAAGGTCATCAAGAACATCATATACCCTGACCAAATCGTATTTATCCCAGGGATGCAAAGATGGTTCAACATTCATAAATCAATAAATGTAATACACTATATTAACTGAGTCAAGGACAAAAAACATATAATAATCTCAATAGATGCAGAAAAGGAATTTGACAAAATCCAACACCCATTCATAATAAAAACCCTACAGAAAATTGTAATAGAAGGTCTTTAACTCAACTTGATTAAGGTTATCTATGAAAAACCAACAGCCAGCATCATACTAAATGGTCAAAAACTGAAAACTTTCATGATAAAATCAGGAACAAGACAAGGATGCCCACTATCACCACTCCTGTTCAATATAGTTCTGGAAACATTAGCCACAGCAATTAGAAAAAAAAGAAAGAAATAAAAGGAATAAAGATAGGAAAGGAAGAAGTTAAAATGTCATTATTTGCTGGTGATATGATACTTTACATAGAAGACTCAAAAAGCTTGGCCAAAAGACTCCTAGACTTAATTGACAGATTCAGTAGAGTAGCTGGATATAAGGTCAACACTCAAAAAACAATAGCCTTCTTATACACAAATAGCAGACTCACTGAGAGAGAAATTAGGGAAACAATTCCTTTTGCAATAGCATCCCAAAAAATGAAATATCAATCTAACAAAGGAAGCAAAAGACCTCTACAATGAAAACTACAGCACTTTGAAAAAGGAGATCAAGGAGGATAGAAAAAAATGGAAAGACATCCCTTGTTCCTGGGTAGGAAGAACCAATATAATGAAAATGGCCATACTTCCAAACTACTATGTAGATTTAATGCAATGCCAATTGAAATTCCAACAATATACTTCACAGAACTAGAGAAAACTATCAAAAAATTCATTTGGAATCAGAAGAGACCTAAAATAGCAAAAGCAATACTAGGCAACAGAGACATGGCTGGGGATATTACAATCCCCAACTTGAAGCTATACTACAAAGGTACTATGATTAAAAAGCAGCATGGTACTGGCAAAGAAACAGACCTGAGGATCAGTGGAATAGAAAAAGCAGAAATAACTTCAGACACACTCAGCCACCTCGTCTTTGACAAAGGAGCCAACCACCCTCATTGGAGAAACATAGCCTATTTAATAAATAGTGTTAGAAAAACTGGATTTCAACCTGCCAAAGATTAAAACTAGACCCATACCTGTCATCATACTCTAAACTAAGATTGAAGTGGATTAAAAAGATCTAAATATTAAGACAGAAACACTAAACTTACTGGAAGATAAATTAGATAGAACTCTTGAAGACATTGGCATAGGAAAAGACTTTATGAACAAAACCTCAGTAGCACGGGAACTAGCACAAAGAATCAACAACTGGGATCTCATCTTATTAAAAAGCTTCTGCACTGCAAGAGAAACCACTGACAGAGCTAAGAGACAACCAACAATGTGGGGAAAATTTTTTAGCAGCTGTACCATAGACAAAGGACTACTATCTTGAATATATAAAGAACTGAAAAAAATCAGACCCACCCCAAATCCAAAAACCCAATTCAAAAATGGGCATGTGACATTTCTCAGACAAAGAAGTAAAAGCAGCAAATAAACACATGAAAAAATGTTCAACATCACTATTCATTCGAGAGATGCAGATGAAAACAACACTGAGATTCTACCTCACTTCAGAAAGAATGGCTGCTATCAAAAAATCAACCAATAGCAAATTCTGGAGGGGGTGTGGGGAGAAAGGAACCCTTCTCCACTGTTGGTGGGAGTACAGACTGGTACAACCACTGCGAAAATCAGTATGGAGATACTTCTAAGAGTTAGGACTAGAGTTCTCATTTGACCCAGCTATTCCCCTGCTGGGTATCTTCCCAAAAGAATTAAAATAATTATACCACAGTGATATATGTGCACCCATGTTTATAGCAGCACAGCTTGTAATAGCTAAAGCTTGGAAACAACCCAAGTGCCCATCAACTGGAAACTGCATAAGGAAGATGTGGTTTTTTATAAAATGGAGTACTACTCAGCCATAAAGAATGAGAAACTAGAGACATTTATAGCTAAGTGGATGCATATTGAGGCCATACTCCTAAATGAAATAAATAGGACACATGTGTGTAAATACCAAATAGTATCTCTAGTGTGAGAAACTGAAAGTGTAAATAAGGATTAAAACGAATAATTCATAATTTGAAATAGGAAAAGGTCCAAAAGTGTAGGGGTGGTGGGAGGGGAAGGGGAAAGGAAAGAAGGGAAAGGAAAAATTACAAGAAAAGAAAAAAATGGAAATGAAGTCTATGTAAATAGGGAAGAGTGGAGGGGGTGAAGGGCGCACAGGGAATGAGGAAAAAGTAAGAACCAAGATACATCATGTACAGGTACAAGCACCCAATGATAAATGTAAACATATTGCATACCTAAAATGTACCAATAAAAGAATTTAAGGGAAAAAAATCTTAATTGTAATGTGACTAGATCAAGAGACTCCTGGAGAGGCGGCTGGGTCGTGGGCTGGGTGCTATATTCAACAGTGATTAATCTTTTGCTGTTTCTACTATTATGACAGTAAATAATAGCTGAATGTGCTGTCAAGAGGCAGAACCTAGCAGCGTGTGGATCCCTGGGAGTGTCCCTTCGGAGGGTACACCTCATGCTGGCACTTTCCCTGTGCTCTGCTTCCTGGCTGCCATGAAGTGAGTAGCTTTGCTCCACCATGTCCTTCTGTCATGATGTTTCTGCCTTGGAGCCAGTAAACCACAGACTCATTCCTCTGAAACTGTGAGTCGAAATGAGCCTCGCCGCCTTTAAATTGCAAGTATCAGGTACCACGTTGCAGCACTTGGAAAGCTAATATGTTGTACTTTGTTTTCAGATCAGGGTTGCCAGTGAGTAAATGAAACCAAGGGAAGCAAAACAGCAAATAAGGACGACTACTGTATATTTGAATGATGTGTTCTGATTTGAAATAGAGAGTTTAGCTATCCATCTATTTATAGATAGATAGACAGATAAAGACATATCATCCAAAAATTATATATAACAAATGCCTAATAAGGCACTGTGGTGCAAACAACCAACAGGGACTATAACAGTGTATATTTTATGCTGCAGGACTCCTAATCTGTATGAGGAGTATGGGAACTGATCCTGGCATTTCACTAATGAAGAACTGGGATTTAGATACAGGTGCTGGGCTTGTTTCATTTCAGATAAAGGAAATAAACTTCACAGAACATAGATAAAAAGGGGGATAGAAGAAGAAAATTGAAGAATTTTCTAAAAATATCTATTTTCATAGTTCACGATGTTTCCTTAAAAAAGTAGTTTGAGTGGGAGTTACCTATACATAAAACAGAAAAACTACAGGACACAGGGATAAGCAGGCCCATGGCTCTTGTGTAGACAGTGACTGTGCTCACACTTGTTTTACTCTCCTTTTTCATGGTGTTAAAATGTAATACAAACCATGAGCTACAATGTCCTTAAAAAATGGGCATCTAGGAATTAGAAAGGCTCTATCAGAGACTCCAAAAATCATAGCAAAAGAAACTGTAGGGATTAATATTAATAATAAATGTAATGTCAAACATAGTCACATATTTAGTGATAACGCTGATATTCATACTACTAAAAATGGCAGAATCAAGCAGCAGCGACATTAATATTAATGATGGTATAATGACCTCAAGGCTCACTGGGCAGCAGCCACAGGCTCTCACCTGAGGGTGTACAGCTGTAGCCTGGGCAGCGAGCACGTCATGTGGCATGTGAGGGCAGCTGGCAAGCCACATTATGTTTTACAGTACAAGAGTGTAGATCAGACAGCAGCACAAAGACATTTTAAGTCCCTTATGTGCCCAAGGCTCACTCAACGGAAGCCTTTCCCAATCCAACTCGTAAAAAGCAACTGGAGTGACGGAGGTAGAGGTGGCAATAAGTACAAGGGATGCATTCACAGGAATATTTATAGCAAACATTCTCCCCATCTACTCATCCCTCTTTCAACCTATGTTGAATAATAGAGAGTATTGGTGCACTTTACAGCACTACATGCAAACCCACAGAATTCTTTAGTCACGAATGGAACTAATGATATATTGAAAAGAGTACGAGGAATATTTAAACTGCTTTTCTGAGTCAGTTCACAAATGTTTGTCCAGACATTCAGAAGAATAAAATCTGCAGCCTTCCCTGGTTTTGCAAAGCTATCACTTTGGAGTAGAGCCCACCTCTGTATTCAGGTTTCACAAGAAGCTAGATTCAAGGTGAGTCCTGACGGTTGCTCCATTAAAGAGTTAGTCCCACCTCTGTCCTCCCGTGCAGGCTGACTGGAGAAAAGCTCAAAGAAGAGGAAGCAGAGGTGGGGGTGAGCAGAGGGGAGAGGTGGCAGGGAGCTGGTACAGCTGTGGGTCATTAGCAATAATCACAGCCCGCCAGCATGAAAGGAAGCAGAGCATGAGCATCTACTCTTTTCCCTTCCCCTGTAAGAAGCCATCTGGACAAGGCAGTTTAGAATAAATGCTAGCAAGGGAATTTCATTCTGTTTGACTTTATTTAAGTCTTGGTGTAGACCACACCTTTGCTTTGGCTTTGAGATCTGGAACCAGGAAACTCCAAAATAAAAGCATACCTTGGGGTTTGCAGCACCATGGTGCTGTCCTAAATGAAAGTTCACAGCAGAGAGGGGGCTATTCCCCTCACTGGGCAGTGGAGTAACAGTGACTCACTGCAGTGGCTCAGGACTCCGCGCCCAGTTGCATTCTGTTTTGGGTTGACAGGCTAGCACTATCTTTGCTGTCTGGTAGAAATGTTAATGTGCTTATAATTATCACGTTGCTTAAAACTCCAGCCCTAATATTTATTTAAGAATAAAAAAGGTTGAAAGAAATATTTTCAAGGAAAAAAGAAACAAACTGAAATTTCTCTGGGAGTCTAAGATCTCCTTAAGGCTTCACTTTTTCTCTTTTGTCTACAAAGTCTTCTTTATTTCCATTCACCAAGGTCATTCTTTGAGACACTTAAAACAAAACAAAAATATCAAGCCACTGCAATTATTTACTTAATGAGTGGACTAGGATTCTAGTACTTTTTAATTCACTTACCATCTTTTAAATTTTTATTACACTATGAGGATTCCATAGAAATATCTTCAGTCAAAATAATGTGTTTGGAGACACTGGTTTTAAGTGAGTAATTTTATTTCTTCTCAGACAGGATGTTTTTCTTCTTCAAAGTCACACAAAATATTCTATAATGAAACTACATAAAAGTTTTAGTGGCATCTTATGAAGAACTGAGTTGCTCTCTTATTGTTTATATTTTACTATAAAATTTCTATTTTGAGTTTGTGCCTACCTAGGCAATAATGAACCTAGTGATGTGGTGAAGAACATTTAAATAATACATGGATAAATGTGGACACTCAAAGTTAGTCCCTCAACCTCTCATGAGTTTCATATTGTCCCAAATTTATTGACTATGAAGCAACACCTTCGGGCTAATAGGCAAAGAACAGATACTGTATTGTGGCATGTAAGACACCCACGAACTGTCAAACATGGGAAGCCCAGATGACAAATGTGTAACAGCCAACAACTTGGGCATTCTCACCCAAAAGGAGTAATTTTGATCCTCAAAGGAACTCTGTCATTTTTTTTGAGGATCTAATTATAGCTCGAATTAGTGCACTAGTATTGAAGATGCACAGATTGTGACATTAAAGAGAAAAATATTTTACACATTTTGCACAGGAAACAGATTCCATATCGCAGATTCTGCTTTAAAATATTCTATAGCATGTTTAATGTATAATATACAGCATTTTAAAATTGTATAAATTTGCTAGAGTGACACAATGTATATTTGGTAGAGAAAAAATAAAGGAATTATAATTTTATATTTGCTTTTCTTTTAAGTGTTACTTAAAAGAGAATAGATTTTGCTTTTGTTGTTTGGCTTTAGCAATAAAGACCATATGAACTTTTACTTTCCCTACCTCTATTCAATGGTATTATAAAGTTATATGCCATATTTAGCCCTGTTTAAATTGATCAAGCTGAACCTGAAGCTAAAAAGCTGCTAATGTTGCCTTGATGTTCAAAACCTTTTTGTGTAAAGTTTGACTCAGAGAATTGTGTCAGTTAGATTTTTTTTTCCCTCAAGATCTATCTGGAGTTTGGTTTACAAAACTTAAAATGAGTCCAACAAAAATAAGCTGAGAAAACACTAGCTGTCCTCATTTGTCCTGCTGTTCTCTTCTTAAGCTATTTTTTTTCCTTTGGTGGTAAAGTTTTTTCTTTGGGGTTTCCGAAATACCATAGCGAGCTGTTATTTACATTTTGAATACCTATTCATGTGGCAGCTTTAATTCTCTATTGACCCAGCTCTAAATGACGTGTTTCTTTGAGAACAGTCCAGATAGAATGTTCTGGATTCATAAACAGCTGATGCCACCCCTTATGTATACACTGGAAAGAAAAAGCAGTCTTTACAGTAACAAAGTCTTTCCAGGTCTGCTAGAATAATCTGTGCAACTAAAACAGTAGAATCATTTTACAATGTTATTAGAATAATTTCTTCAGATACTGTAAATAAGCGGGGAAGAGGGGTTGAAGGGAGGAGAGGGGAATGAGGAAAAAAAGAATAAGCAAGATACATTACGTGCAAGTACAAGTTCCCTACGATGAATGTGATCATTATTTATATCTAAAATGTGCCAATAAAAAGGAAACTAAAGAACATTAAGATTATAAAAAAGAAAATGCTCAATCAGAGGGAGGACCCTGACAGGAAAAAAAAGAAAAGACTCATTATCAGGAGAACTTGAAGAAACATAGAGACATGATGGGATGAAAGGGAAAGGAAATCACCTTAGAATCACACAGGGAATCTTTCCTTGGAAGCAAAGGCGACCAGAGGCAATAGAAGGAGCCTTAGTTTTCACTGTAAGGATAAATGAGGGCTAGAAAATCAGTCCAGGAAAGTAAAACAGCACCTGGGGATATGAGGGTTACTGAGTTCAAGGATGCAGCTGTCTGACTCTATGAAGCACATGGAAGCAGGCAGTCCACTGTCACTGTTTCTTAGGCCAGTTTCCATCTGAGTGACAGCTGTATCCAAACTGCAGTCACTAACTGCTATAGCTAAAAAGCTTTCTACGGAAGCCTATGTTAAGCACAGGGCTGGGGGGATTAATTTTCCTGTGAAAGTACCCCAGTTTCCTCTATGATTCCAGGTCCAGCCTCGGGGGACAAGCTCACCTGCTCTGCCCTCTGCTCCTGCCAACACAACTCATGCTCCTCCCATGGTTTTTCCAACTTTCTTCATGGAGACCTAGAAACCCAACTTCCATATTTTGAACATGCAATGTGTGGATTTAATTTTTAAAAGTCATAAAATATCCAACACAAAGATTGATTTTTCTCTTGAACTTCCTCCTAACATAATCTTTCTGATTTAACAAAGTATCACCACCATCCCTCTAATGTCATCTTTCCATCATGTTTTACACCAAGTTCCTCACAGACTCCTCTTTGTTCTACTCCCAGAATAATCTTGAATCCATTTCCACCGCTGTCTATCACACTGTGCCAGTCATCAGACACAGATATAACAACCTCCCCAAGTCTCTCGTCTTCTTCTCTGGTCCCTCAATGATGCTTTCCTCAAATAAAACTCAGGATAATTGTTTTTAAATATGTGCCAAATAATCAGCCTTCTCTGCTTAGGGTGTCTTAGAATCAATACAGCCCTTTGCTGTCGTCTACAAGTCTATAATACAAAATTTCATTTACCACTTGAGTTTCATTCTGTACCATTCTTCCTGCTCCTCATTTCCTTGCAGCCACACTGGTCTGTTTTCACAACATGCCGCACTTGTTTCTTCCTTAGAAGCTATTCATTTATAGCACTGTGAACAACTATGATACCAAACAGACTATGTGCTTTTTTTTCCCCCAGTACCAGGGATCGAACTCAGGACCCTGCACTTGCAAGGCAGGCAGTGGAACCACTGAGCTAAATCCCCCACCAGACTATGTTCTGCTAGCACACTTTTTTCCTTTTTTGTTTTACTTCCAAGCATACTGTTCTCACATACTGATCTCTCTAATGTCACACTAGTGCAAGTATTATCATCAAATCTAATGTCCATTTCTTAATTTTATCCTCCCTTTGCCTTATTGAAATAACAGATATCCATGTGTGCGTCCATCTTTCAGAAATTATTTCCAGCTTCTGGAGCAACTTGATGGTTGTGGATGTGACAGGAAACTAACTGTGTAAAGAATTTATGCTGTGATCAGGGCCGAGGATTTAGCTCAGTGGTTCCGCCACCTGCCCCGCAAGCACAAGGACCCAAGTTTGATCCCCAGTACCAAAAAAAAGGAATCTATGCTGTGATAGATTAGACCTAAAATGTCCCCCAACTGCCTCAAGTTCAGAGGTGAGGACTGGTTGAAAGAGGTGGTCACTAAGTCTGTGACTTGGAAGAGTATATTCTTGCGCTGCCTCCTCCCTTTACTTTGTGCTTCCCAGCTGCCGTAAAGTGAGCAGCTTTCCTCTGCCACAGCTTCTGCCATGTCTTCCATCATGCTGTCTCCTTTGGAGGCTGCCCACCAGGGACTGCATCCACCAAAGTTGTGAGCCAAAATAAAGCTTAAGTTGCAGTTATTGAGTATTTCATCCCAGCAACAGAAAATCTGACTAATACATGCTATAAGGGAAGCTAGGCTGTATTTCTAGCTCTCTCAGTTCTTAAATATATGATCTTGAGAGAGGTGCTTAACATCTGTAAGACTCAATTGTTATTCTTCTAAAATGAATCAACTATATGGTGGTGTAATACAGAAATTGCTTAGCACAGTACCAGGCACAAAGTAAATATTCATTAATATGATCTATCATTATTATTGTATGTTTCAACAGACTACTTTTAAAAAATATACCATTTTGTATAATCACAATCCTGAAATCAGTATTGCTTGGAATGAAGGGAAAAAATTGGCCTTCCACGGTGGTCAAAACCCATTTTTGAGCCATTTTGTTTTATTGTTTCCCTTCCTTTGAACTCTGGGCTGCGCACAACTTGATCTCAATGATTTAAACTAGTAGAAACCCCAATGCCAAATTTTCCCGAGGCTATAATTGTGATAAATTTTAAATGTGTGCTGAGTGATACATTGACCCAAATTCACTGAAGTTGTTCTAATTATGCGGTTGTTTATTATTATGACAAGTGTTTTAGACCACAGGCTAGATACTAGAAACAAACTGAGGTTTGTTTGTTTTTTAACTTGCTGCAAATTTTAAAAGCATGTGGGTTGTGTTTTGAATAAAACATGCAGCTCTAATAAGAGTACGATCATTCTTTTAAAAATCCTAAGAAACGCATGGGTAGATAAAAATGTTTATTTGAAGGGTATCTTAAAATTGGGTAAAATTATTTTGTTTTGTTTTTCCATACCATAACAAACCAGGTTGACTCTTTGGGAGTTGAAATAAGCAATACACCTACAGGCCTCTAACAATCCTAAGAAAACAACAAACAGCCTGCAGAAAGTAGATAGCAGAAAAGTTGTGTATAGAAAAGATAAGACACATTCACGGAAAGAAAGCCGCAAGGTGTCAGCAGCAAATAATACCTTGTTGATGGCTTCCTCAGGGCACTTGCCATTCACAAGGCACAAGAGGCATTTCTCAGGGGTTCGACCCCATCGTTTAAAAAAAATACAGATTATTTCAATAAATTTGCCTGAGGCTCTTAAAGACAGGAGGGGAAAGAGGTTGGCAGGCAGTTTTGCTACCACAGTGGTGTGGGGAATGCTGCTTGACACTCAGCAAGGAATAAAAGGCACCAGCCTTCTGAGAGGAACCATCCCAAAGAGGCCACTTGCTCCCAACAAGTCCAGTGATGTTGACTGAGGCACATGTTATTACTGTCCACTAGTCCACTCAGTTTTATCTTTGATATAGACCTGGGCTTTTCATTCAGATTTCGTTAAATGTGTTTAAAAAAAACCTAATTTAGAATGGTAACATAAACAGTCTTCTATCTTTCCCTTTGTGTTTTATTTTCCTCTCACAAAGACTTGCTTTCAAAGAATAGGACTTGCTGTCTCAGTGCTAGAGAAGTGAATCTCAAGGTAGGATCCAATTATCAGTGATATCAGAATCATCATGGACTCTGGGAAAACATGCATGTTCCCAATCCCCAACCTAGACCTACTGATGCAGTTAAGTTCCCTCTCCAATTTGCAAGCTATCTTTTTTTTATTCATAAAGATTTGAAATTTCAAGGCTGCAGGATTCAAGTAACTTGTTCATTTTTGAACCCTTAAAATGGTGAGCCAGATTTACTGGCATAAAAGAACCAGTTAAATAAAATAAATGAATAGTAGTAGAATTTCAGGCACCGGTACTATTCAGGGAGTTCTATGTCCCACAAATACACTTTTTAGCCAGCAATATGAGGGACTCTGAGTCTACAAGTGGGAACAGTTATTTTACAGTATGCTCCAGGGTCTCAGGTAATGATTATGAGGCCCTATGTTCCTTTGACTTGCATTAGGAATGGTACAGTAACTCCCTTATGCATACTTCCTAAGAAGGAAAGAGAACTGCATGGGGAAATATATTCAATTCTAGATAGGAACAGTTGATTGGAGAGTTCTTTGATCTCAGAGGAATTATCTAAGTAAGTAGTTATACATTTCTAGCCTCTTCCAAGAAGAGGATTTCTATATAGCCTACTTTTTATCATTTTCATCTGAGTTTTGTCAGTACTTTTAGCTCCTAGATATACTGTATATACTTCAAACGGCCTGGATAGAATACCTAACAGGAACATATTTTAATCTGTAACTGATTTACTAGTACAAAAGATAGAACAAATCCAATGGCTAATCTTAAATTTGAGACATACCTTATATACTTTTAAGCAAGCTAATAAATAGGATAGTCACAATTTTAAGGTAGAGTCACTAATGAGCATTCAATATAGTTCGTCATAGGGGACTAATTGACCCCTTTTGTTCTCTTCCTCTATTTCACATTCTAATTTCACCTTGCTAGTACAACATACTAAACTTAGGGGACACAATGAAAGCAGTCCTACAAGGGAAATTTACAGCAGTAAATTCTCATATCAGAAAAACAGAGAGAGCTCAAATGGTCAACCAAGGATATGAGAGAGATCTGGCTGTGACATCTGTCACCCCACTGACTGCCAGGGTTGATTTAGTCGATCTGCCTGGCTAGGTGGGTGTCCCCTTCCTCCCTTACCATTCCACATGTGTCCTTCCCAAAGTTGCACGCTCAGTCAAAGAGGACAACTAGCCCTAATAGAGGACCATTTCTTTGGTCAAGGGTACATGAGTAGATGTGATGCCCTGCTTGAACCTCCAAACAAGCTGTCAAATAAACAACCTAATGTTGAATATCAAGCTTCTAGAAAAAGAAAAGCAAGTCAATCCTAAAGCTCATTTGAGGGAGGAAATTATGAAGATCAGAGCAGAAATTAATGCAATGGAGACTAAGAAAATACAAAGAATCAATGAGTCAGAGAGTTGGTTCTTTGAAAAATTAAACAAAGTTGACAAATCCTTAGTGAATCTTTTCTTTCCAAAAAGAAGGAAAGGAAAGTCTCAAATCCATGCAATTACAAAAGAAAAGAGTGAAATCACAACAGATCCTGCAGAAATCCAGATCACCAATACTTACTTTGAGAACCTCTATTCTAATAAGATGAAAAACAACAGAAGAAATCTATACATTCCTGGATATATATGAATTGCTAAAGCTGAATCAAGAAGATACAAAAATTTTAAATAAACCAAAATCAATCAATGAAATTGTACATGTAATTTAAAATGTATCAATAAAGAAAAGCCCAGGCCCTGATGGATTCACTGCTGAATTCAACAAGAAATTTAGACAAGACCTAGTGCAGCTACTTCTCTAGTAAATTGAAAGGGAAGCAATACTCTCAAATTCATTCCTAGAACAATTACCCAATACAAAAACCAGAGAAGGATCCAACCAAAAAAGAGAACTACATCCCAATCTCCCTAATGAACATAGATGTGAAAATTCTCAATAAGATTCTGGCAAACAATGCAGCAAATCATCAAGGAGATTATACATCACGACCAAGTAGGATTCATCCCAGGGATGCAGGGTTGGTTCAGCATATGCAAATAAATAAATGTAATACTGATTTTTTTGTATACATTTTTTGTATTTTTGTATGTAATACAAAGATACTACCTTTGCTATGGCAAACTCTGATGATGGCTATTTGAGGCTGCATATGCCTCACTTATCTCTGCTAATTTCTTTCCTCATATTTGGAAAATTTCCTTTTACTATTTCTGTGCCAGGGGCTGATCAGACCTCCAGATAACTGTCAGGAGGTCGATAAGGAATAAAGAAAGACAGACAAATTTTAAAATTTAGGGGGACCAGGAGGAGACATGCCTCTAATTGACTCTTTCAACAATCTCTCTGGTAGACCCATTTTCATTAGTAAGTAAGAAGTTCAGGGGAAAGAGTAGTGTACTTTTCATGGAACAGCAGCAGCAGTAGTGAATGCATAACTAGTTAATGGGGAACAGATCCTTCCTTCTACTTGGATGCCTGTATTCTTTACATTGTCCTCAGCAAATGTTATCCTGCCACAAGAGTACTGTGATTACAAGCATCCCCACACACAGCCAGAAAGAATGCAGCTTTCTGCGTGCTTTTCTGTTTCCCAAGGTAGATCACATCAGCCTCTGGACCATGGGACACAATCTGGCCCCCAGTAATTTCTCACATAGCCTGGTCTCCAACATTTCTATAAACAGTATTTTATGTCATTTGTGCTGTCTTCTGATTTTTCAATAATTCTAGTTCAGAGACTCCAGGTGGTTGAGTATCAGATTGTTCCATCTTGTTTCCCTTTGGGGTTGCTGTAGGTGATCCAGAAGTCTGTTTTTGAGCCTTGTTTATGTGTCTTCTCATTTCCATGGTGGGGGGGTGGTGCTTCTGGTGCCCACATGGCTCAGCTTCTCTGCCCTAGGAGCTTGGGATGGTGGTGGAGGAGCTTCCTTCTGAGTTCTGGCTCAATAATTCTAATTAATCATAGATTAGTCTTCTTTGTGTCATCTAGCAGTTATTTGATCCCTTTTTATGTTCTTTTGCTTTTTAAGGTATCTTGGAATATGTGCTTTCTTTCATCAGTCTTATCTTCTAGTTCTAACACTTTTCACACTGGTCACTTCTGCTGCTCATACTTTTGATAGAACTCCTGGATGATGCTTTGGTAAATGGCCCTTCATGTGGTGTAGCTCAGACAGATTTTTATTTGTGTCGTGTATATGCTCATTGATCATTTTTTATTATGTTCAATATGTCTAGTTACATCTTCTTTGAGCCTGATGAGAACCTTATTGACCTTTTGTCTCTTCACATATCATTTTGTATAATTCAATTGTTTGGCTTTTTATTTCCTCCATTTTGATACTCCATCAGTCAGCTTTGGGGGAGTTGGTAGTTTTGGGGGCATTTTATTGCCTTGTCTTATCATGTTTCTGTTTTATTTTTTCTTGTATGGAGGTTTGCAGGTCAATTATAGTGGGAAAATGTTGTTGCTAGTCTGGAGGTCTCTTTATTTAATGTCTGCTTTTCAGTGGTTTCCTCTGGGCATAGTTAACTGTAGACCTTTACCTCTGTTCCAAGATCTGACAACCTTTGTTAGTTTGGGAAGGGAAGGTACAGTGTAGGGAACAGGGAAAGGGGGCGTTACTAGAACCTCTGCAGTAAGTCCTAGTCTCCTGCAAGCCACAGCAGCACAAGGCGAATTATAGGAAAGGTAGAAAAATGAGACTTTGAGAAGAAACTGAGCTTTGGGTCTGGTCAGTGCTGCTCTGGACAGCAAAGACAAAAGCCCCGAGCTTACTGTACCTTTTATTCAGTACATTGGGAGAAACAAATGTAACAAATGACTTGCAGAGAGTTCAGTACATCCTGCATAAATAAGTTGTAACAATCCAAGAACAAGGAGGAACTGAGTAGATGTTTGTTCCTCCCAGGATGTTTTCAGCTCCCAGGATGTTTCTTGTCCTTGAGAATCACAGACAGCATCACCGGATCATTGAGGTCTCAGTTGTGACCGGAGGCCAAAATGCAATTATGTCTCAGAATTCCATAGCTGGGCTATAGGCAGGAGAACTAGGCTAACTAAATGATTTTTCCCAAAAATCATGTACAATTGCTTCCGACAGTACAGTGCAATTACCCTAGCACCCGGTTCTGAAGAAGTGAATCACAGTATTATCAGTGACACAAAGATAAACCACGTATTGGTATTCAATAAAAACTAATAGCCACCCTGGAAATAGCAATAAAATCTGCTCCAATAGTAAAGTCAAAAACAGGCTGGATACTTCCATGCCATAAGAACCAATAGAAGCTACCAAAGTACCATCCTTAACCACAAAAAATAAGCTATAATTACAATTTAGACACAAAGACAAGCCTAATACTGACATACAGTAAATATCTACTAAATGCAACAATATATCAAGATTAAAAATAGAAAAGAGTTTAACAACAATAGCATAACCTTAACTAAATATCAAAAGATTAATAAACCTTAATAGAAATACTGGTAAAGATGGAGTGTGGAATGGGAGAATAAAAGAAGTAAAATGTGAAAAACAAAGAAGAGAAGAGAGAAAAGTGAGACAAGTGATCTTTTCATGGAGTAAGTGAAAATTGATAAAATTTTATAAAATAGAAACGATAAAAGAAAAAATCAGAATGCAAATTAAAGAAAAATAGAAAAAAAAGGAAAAAGAGAAAAAGAGAAAAAGCCAACATCCCAGAAAAATCTATGAAGAAAGTAAAAAAATGACCTATTTTGTTTCAACACTCACATTTTTGTGTGTGAATGCTGTATCCTACCCTGACTTTCCCACTGGACATGGTTAAAGATTTCTTCTATAATGCTACAGTCACCGTGGTGATTCCAATTTCCATGTTCCTCTACACATACCAAGTCACAGCTTCCTTCACCTAGTAGCCCATGTGTTTGAGGTGCTTCCTGGTCCAGAGGCCCCTGTGTGCATACACTCCAGTCTCTGGCAACTGTCCAAGCTGAGTCATATCTCTGCTCACATTGGTAGATGGGGAAATCAAACAGATCACTGAGTTCTCTGCTGGATACATGTAACAGGGTGAGGGTTCAAGTAGATCACTGGACTTAATGCTAGTACTTTCAGACCCTGCCCCTCTGAAAGCCACAACTCACCTAGCTTCTCACCACAGAAGGTGGGACCCAAATGACCTTCCTGGCCTGAGGGATCAAGGGTTCTATGTGTACCTTGAGCCCTCTCCATGACTGTCTCTTGTAGCCATCTCCCCACCAGTCACTGTCATAGCATGACAACAAAAACTCTACAGAGCAGCTGTTCTTTGCCTCAGCCTTAAACAACTAACCCTTCCCAGTATGGCTCCTGATTTACCCTCTCAGTGAGTGCTGAACTGGATTTCTTCTCCAACCCTAGCCTGCCATGCAGAAGAAGTCACTTTTAGAGTAAAACCCCCCACTGATTTTGCAGTTTACAACAGCAATGGGATTCTCCTGGGGCCCAGTCTGTTGTTTCTCCTTGGAGCTGCCGACCTTCCCTGGTCTTACCTTGTGTCAGCAGAGACAGGTCCCCCTTCCTGGGAGCTGGGGTGAGCTTTCCAGACTTCATTCTTTTCTTTGTGTTGTGCTCCATTTCTCCAGCTTCTGTGTAGTTTTAGTTTTCTTATCAGCTTCCTATCAATTCTCAGAGATATACTTCTTTATTTTTTCCCTCTTTATTAAATTGATATTTTCTAGATATCTTGATTCCAGGATCTAGAGAGGATGTATTTTGCTACTGGTCTCTACTCTGCTATTTTTTTATTTTGAAGATTTACTCAACTGTCTTTTCAACTCCACAGGCATTTCTGTTTTACAATGAAACTCTCATGTTCTACTCCATGTCTTTCCTAAAGTATTCTCTTAAACATACTCCGAACAGCTTTTCCTCATCACCAATCTACATAAACTTTTTTCAAAGATGACCAATCTCTGGACCCAATCCAATGGCTAGATTTTAGCCCTCATTTTAGTTGACCTAATGAAGCATTTAATGCAAATGACAACTCTTTCTTTCTTAATATATTTTACTCACCACTTCATTTTTTTTTTTGATGCACACTTGTTGTTCCTTCTTTGTATCTTTTGCTAGTTCATTCTTTTGACCATCGTCTTTTGGTTTCTTTTCTCTACACATTCACTACTGTTATTAATACAGTCTCATGGCTTAAAAATTATCTACATGAGAATAATCTGAATTTACTTCTCCAGATCAGGCTTCTCTCTCTTAAATTCTACAAAAAAGTCTGGTATTTACTAAAAAAACAGTAAGTCAAAAATTAATATTTGATATCCCCTACAACCTTCCATGTCTTAATAAATTGCAATTTCATTTAAGCCCAAAATTCTATTGCCCTTCTGACTCCTTATTTTATTTATAATTTGTAAGGTATCTTTTTAAGACATCTTTATGACTCTGCCTTCAAAATATCTAAAATCCACCCATCACTTCCACCATCTTCCTGATTTCACCCATCACCATCTCACTTATATTCTTCAGTAGCCTTCTTACTGGCCTAACTGCTTCTACTTTTACACCCCTTGGTCCATTCTTAATACATCAGCCAGGTAGATTATAAGATTTCTGTGTACCAAAGCTTGTAAATCTCTTCAGGTCTCCTAAGACAAAAGCAAAGTTCTTCAGTAGTTCAAAAGATCACCTCAGCTTTAAACAGCCCAGTTACTTCTCTAACTCTTTACTCTCTTCTTGTGCTTTTCACCAAACTTCCTGGCTATTCTGGAATATGTCAGGCAGGAACCCATCAGAGATCATTTGCCCTAGCTATTGATTCTTTCCAGAATTTTGCATTTAGTCTATTTTCTGTTACTATCATGAAATATCTGAAAGGAAAGAAGTTTATTTAGCTCACAGTGTTGGAAGCTGAAGGCCATGGCACTGGTCTTGGGTAAGCTCTGGTGAAGGTTCCACAGGAGACGACACCACAGAGGTAATATGTGAGAGGACGTGGTCATCTGGAAAGACAGGAAATGAGAAAGCAGCTCTCTCTTTTATGACAACTTTTTTTAATGAAAACTAACTCACAGTTCCACAAAAATTACCTTACCTTCTTCTGAGGACAGTGTCCCTCAACAAATAAACAACTCCTACCAGGCCTCATTGTCAAAGTTCTCCTCATCTCTTAGCATCACCACAATGGAAACAAGCTTCCAACACACAAGCTTTAGGAGGATACTGTTCTAGTTTGGATTTGGAATTTCTCCCCAAAGCATCATATGTTCAGAGGTGGGGCTATGGGAGGTGCCTGGATCGTAGGGGCCTGTGCTCATCAGTGGATTGATCCACTGATGAGTTCAGTAACTGAATGTGCTGTTGAAAGGTGGGGACTGATTGGAAGAGGAAAATCACTTGGGGCATGACCTGGAAGGGCTTATCTTCCTCTCTAGGTCCTCTCTTCTCTCTCTATTACCTGGCCACTATGCTACGAGCAGCTTTCCTCCACCATTCCTTTTCTGCTTGCAGCCAGCCAACTTCAGATGAAACTTGTGAAACTGTGAGCCAATGTAAGCCTCTCCTCCTTCAAATTGTGGACGTTGGGTATTTTATCCCAGCAACGAGAAAGAGACTAAGACAGATACCATATCCAAACCACAGGAAACATTTTAACTCCTTCAAGTATTTGTTCACATGTACTTTCTCATATGTTCTGAATACCCTATTTAAATTGAAATTTACTCCCTTTGCCACAGGACTTCTGCCATTCTGATCTCTACTAATGTTTTAGTTTTTCATTTTCCCTTAGAACTTAGTATCATTTTACATACTACATAAATTATTTACATACTATCTTATATGATGTAATGTAAGCTTCATTTTCTCAGTGATACTTAGAAGAATGTCTGGCATAAAAGAGAGTCTTGATGGAATGAAATTAATCAACTGTAGTGTTAATTAACAAAGCAAGAACTACGTAATTACAAATACCATGGATAAACAATATCATAATGGTATCAAATCTCCCCAAATTAACAAAATCTACACCCAAATAATTGATCTTAAATTGTAAACTCCAAAATTAAATCAAGAATACCTAAATAATTATAAAGAAGAAAAGTAAATTTGGGAATGCTATTGCTACTTAGGTAAACAAATAGATGAATGGAATAAAATAAAGGAGATATGTAACAATTTTAAATATTATAGTGATTTTTCTTCTGGTCACTATTTAAGAGATAAGAAATTCATCTCATGTAGAAAATAAAGATACTATCATGTAATTTTATGTTGCTTAAAGGACCAAACAAAAACAAACCTAAGGTATTTAGAAAAGAATAGGAGACTATTCTTAAGATTTGAGTATACAAAAATATTTCTTAGACAAATCACAAAAGTCAAAATTGATAAATGTGACTCCATTTGACAAAATATATTTTTTAAAAGAGTTTTATCTACATAGACTATTCATAAAATTTCAGATAAAAGATTAGTATTCATAATTTGTGTTTAAATCTCACAAATCTATAAGAAAAAAGAAATTTCATGAAGAAAAACATGAGAATGAGTATCAAAAAAGAATAAATGACCAATACAAATGTACAAAGATGAAAATTATAAAGACATTTTTACAACCATCAAAGAAACAAATATTAAGAATTCTGACAAGAATATAAGACAACAGAAGAGTTGATCAGTACTATTTAAAAGAACAATCTAAACTATCTAGATGGGCCGGGGATTAAGCTCAGTGGTTCCGCTGCATGCCTTGCAAGCTCAAGGACCCAAGTTCGATCCCCAGTACCAAAAAAATAAGTAAATAAAGTAAAATGAAATATCTAGAAAATTTAATATCTAGAGAGTGAAAAGCACATATCTCTTGACTCAGCATCTCGCTAGGCACATCCTCTTGAGAATTCACTACCTCTGTGCTCAAGGAAATGGAGAAAGATCTCCTTTGTGGAACAGCTACAGGTAGCAGTTGATGACAGAACAGGAATTTGTTATTGAAGAAGATAAATTCATATTTTGAGATATTTAACCTGCGCCACTTTAAGATGTGATGCAAAACATGGTGGATAATTACAATAGATTTTACAAGATGAAAAGTAGCAAGAAATTATAAAGTCAGGATGTTAAGAACACTGGCAATGAGACTAAGGGCAGAAGGCTGAATGGAGATAAAAGCTATACCCACCTTATTATACTTATTGAGAAATGCAGTTTTTCTGAGGAAAGGAATATATTAAAGAGGTTCATATAAAGAGGAGACTTGTAATTCAAATGAGAAGTCCAATTTTGTTTCCAAAACAAAACTACAGAAATTGCCTTGTGAGTCACAGGACAAGAGAAAAGATCATCAACAGAGAAATTACAAAGAAAAATGGAATGATATGGAGTAAATTCAATTTAAATTAATGGAGAAAAAAGAATAGCAATTTCCATGTGACTTATTTGTAACTATTTACTCTATGTTTCTGTATTACCTAGAATGGCATTTTCAGTATTTTTTTTGGGGGGTACCGGGGATCGAACTCGGGTCCTTGCGCTTGCACAGCAGGCGGTGAAACCACTGAGCTAAATTCCCAGCCTCAGTCTTTACTAATTTTTTATTAGAAATATAATTACTGGAACAAACACAAAATCTGGCAATCAACAGCATGTGTAGCCTCTTCACTCCCTACATATGATATTCTGAATAGGAAGATGTAACTTGATTGGTCACTTTTAATTGAATTTGAAGATGATGTAAAATAAGTTAAAATCTATGACAAGAGTAACCAAAACGCATTTATTCTTCAATTTTAAACTCACTCTATCTTTGTTAGATATCAGATTTGGGAAAAAACAATTCGTAAGTATCAACGTAGTCTGGAATGCTGGCAAGAAAGAAAAGAAAGAACAAAAGGAAAAATGGAAGAGAAGAAAGAACGATGAGTGTCAACAAGTTTATTAGATTTGGTTATACACTGAGGTCACCACTTAGAAGGCACCAACTTTCAAATGAAGTGATAGTAAAATGGAAGCATTAATTTCCAAAGGGTCATATTAAAAACAGGAACAGGGAATGCAGTAAGTAGAAAAGCATGCAAGGCTCGATGTGTAACACCTTGTGGGCTGGCGTTCTACTCCCCGTTCGGGCCTCGGGCCTCTAGACTGTCACATCCTAAAAAGAAACACCTGCCTTCCTTTTTCTCTCACCCACTGTTCCTAATCCAAGAGGGCATTTAATGCGCAAATACAAAACTAATTAAATATATTAGCTTTAAATATATTTACATCGACTAAAATATATCAAATTGTATGTTGGAATATTTTCAAGAGTTGGTTTGATTTAAAGTTCTGAAAAGTTTGAAGAAAATGTTTTTGTGCTCAATGCCCAGCAGACAACAGTTGGGCTGCAGTCTGAGCACCACCTCTCCTGGGATCTGCCCTGCTCTTCTCTGCATAGGGGACAGCTCAGCGCAGCAGAATCCTGCTTGTTTGATGGCAAAAATACAGCAATGCACACAGCTTGAAAGCAGTCTAGTGGTTGTCTACAGCCTAGTGGCTCTAGGTGGAACAGAAATTAGCTATAAACTGGCACAAGTGATATTACTGAAAAACTGAAAATGTTCTAAAGTTGATTTATCTTGACAGTTGTACCACTTAAACATACTCAAAAGCCTTGTGTGTGTATTTGAAATATTTAATTTTGCAATAAATTTAAATTTATTTTTAAAATGTAATTGACTAGTTGAAGTTAAATAATAATAATATATTGGAGGAGTTGAACAGATATAGAAGGAAAATGAACTGCAATAGTCCAAATGACAGGAAAAATGAAAGTATACAAGGGCCAGGGATTTAGTTCAGTAGTTCTGCCGCCTGCCTCGCAAGTGCAAGGTCCAGAGTTGGATCCCTGGTATCAAAAAAAAAAAAAAGTATAGAATCATAAGTTTTTATACTGTATAAGATAGAGTATAATGCTGAATAAAAGTAGACTGTAGTAAGTTAAAACTCAGTACTACAAACACTAAGACAACCACTAAAAGCCAAACAAAATGTTGTAGCCAATAAAATAATAATTAAGTTAAAAATTATTTTTAAAATAGCTGACTCCAAAAAAAAGGCAGGCAAAATGAGTACAAAGAAACAAAGAATAAATGATCTGTATGAAAAAGAAACAACAAATGGTACTTTTAAACGCAATTTTCATGACAGTCACTTTAAATATGAAGGCTCTAAATAATCCAGTTTAAAGGCATAGATTGCCAGATGTATAAAATACCAACACTCTTATATGCTGCTTGTACAAGAATCTACTTAAAATTTAAGCAAACAAATAGATTAACACTACAAAGACTAAAAATATTTATCAAGCTAGTAATACTAATTTTAATTTTAAAATTAAACCTATAGCATATATATATTAATATCAGAGAACAATAACTTCCAAGCAGATAATATTTGCAGGAATAAATAGGATACTTTCAACACAGAGGCCAATTCTTGAAGAGAATATAACATTCCTAATGTATATGTGTTTTATAATAGATCTCCAAAATATATTTTTAAAACACACAGTACACTATGGGATAGAACTAAGAAGATATGGACCAATCGACAATTACAGTAAATTAATTAAACAGCCTTCTTTTAATAGTTGGTAGGACAAATGTATTTTCTGACCACAGTGAAATTAAGTTAGAAATCAGTAACAAAAAGACAACTCTAAATATTTGGAAAATAATTAATATACTTCTAAATAGCCCATGTGTCAAAGACAAACCTGAGTAAAATGGATTTGTGGGATTAAATTAGTGTTTAAATGGAAATATATAGCACTAACCACTTATGTTAAAAAATAAAAATCTAAAATCAATTACCTAAGCTGACACCTACAGACATATTTTTAAAAAGGAAATTAAACCTAAAATAAGCAGAAATAAGGAAATAATTAAGATAATTGCAAGAATTATATAATTACATATTAAATTAATTATACCATATATAATTATATATAATTATGATAATTATATATTTTGCTAATTATGTAGTTATAACTCACCGCAAAAAAATTCACTGATCTAGTAAAATTGGATCATTGTTTATAAAGAAAAATCAAAGAAATAAAAAACACTATTGTTTCTATGAGATCAATAATACTGATAAATTACTGGCAGATTTTTCAGAAAATATCTGATGAAAAAACTATAAAATATCAGTAACCAAAATAAAATAAGAATCATAATCACAGAGCCCAAATCAAAACTTTTAAGTAATTTAATTTCTATTTTAAAACTTCCAAAAGTAGAAACCCAGGTCCATACTGATCAGCAAATTCCACCAAAAATGTAACTAAATAATACCACTTCTTTACAAACTCTTCCATAATTTTAAGGGAAGATAATACTTTTCAAGTCATTTACAAAAGAGAAAACCAGAAGATTACTTATATCAATTGGTTTCCTGTTAATAGAACAAAATACATGACTTATAGACAAGGGTTATTTGGCTCACAGTTTCAGAGGTTCTGGTCCAACTTTCAGTGGCTCCAGGAAATGAGCTGCTGGCTAAGGCAGCACATCTTGGCGGGAGTACATAGAGAGAAAATTATTTGCATTATGAACCAGGAAGCAGAAAGAATACAGGAAGACAATGAGGTCCCATAATCCACATCCTCCCTTACCTAAGGACTTACCACTAGGTCCAATCTCTAAAAAGTCCCGCCTTCTCCCAACAGTGCCATCCTGGGAACCAATCCTTTAATACATGGCTCTTTATGGGAAACAAGACATCCAAATTATAGTATTCAGCCTGTCACTTCCAAAAGATCATGTTGTTGTGAAACCCAAAATGCATTCATTCCTTCCTTAAGAGTTACCAAAGTCTTAACATTCCCAGTCTATGGCTCAAAATTCCCAGTCTACAGTCTTCTCTGAGACTTAAACTATGAGCCTCTATAAAAATCAAAAAGAAAGTTATATATTCTCAAAATACAATTGTAAGACAGGCACTGGGTCAACATTTCCATTCCAAAAGGGAGGAGTAGAAGAATAGTAAGAAAGGATTGGCCCAAAGCAAGATGGGAACCCAGCAGGACAAACATTGTGTTGTAAAGCTCCAGGTCAAACAGTCCATGAAAGAAGATGCATCAATGGCAAATAAGCATATTAAAAATTCTCAAACTCAGCAACCATTAGGGAAATGCAAATTGAATCCACAACATGTCTATTTGAATGTTAAAATTAATAAACAAAAACAACAACGAAAAATAGCTATATTAAGTGCTGACAGAGATGTATTTACAGCAACTGGAACTCTATGCATTACTGGTGGAAATATAAAATAATAATTTACAGTTTGGGGAACAATTTGCTGTTTCTGATAAAACTAACATATAGTTAATCAGATGACCAGCAATCTTTTCCCTAGCAAAATGAAAGCATACATTCTCACAATCTTCCCATTAATATTCATACAACATTGCTCATAATCACCAAAACCTGAAAACAGTCAAAATTTCCTCCATGTGAAGAATGAATAAACAAATTGTGTCCATCCATACCATGAAATACCATTCAATAACAACAAGAAAACCAGCCAACTGCTGATATGCATAACACTACGGATGAGTCTCAAGTGATTAAGCTAAATGAACGCAAGCAGACTCAAGATTTGCTTCACATCATATGATTCCATTTATGTGATCCTCTGAAAAGGACAAAACTATAGGGATAGGAATCAAATCAGTTGCCAGAGACTGGGGTTGGGGTAGAGGGTAATTATAAAGGAAAATATGGGAAATTTTGAAGTCTGTTTACTGTTCTGCATCTTGATTTTAGCTGGTGGCTAGATGACTGTATATGTCCATCCAAAATTATAAAATCATACTCTAAAAAGGCAAAATATTACATTTAGTAAAATAAGAGAAAAAATTTTTCACATCTGAATACAGTGATTTTTGTGAAAATAAACAGATAAATCAAATACAATGTTATAAAATATGATATACTTGAAGTAACAGTGTGAAAAATTATTTTGTTGTTTCTAAACACTAAGATCCCCACCTCAACAGACAACTAAATAGAGTTGATCCTCAATATTTGCAGATTCTGTATCTGTGAATTTACTTAACTACAAAAGCCTGTTTGTAAGGCTCAAAATCAATCATCATGACACTTTCCTGGCCATCTGTGGACATGTACAGTGATAAAAAATTGAACTACCCAAAGTGTATCAATCCAGCAAGGTTGAAGAAGTCAGTTCTGTGTTTTGGTTTCAGCTGTTACTATATACTATGCTGTTACATATACTATGGTATATCTTCTGTTACAAAGTACTTCTAACCAATTTAATGAGCATCCCTACCTGTAAGTCAATTCTTAATAAACATTTAATATGCACATTCAATAAAATCAATTACTATAACCTTTGTATCTTAAAACTCAAATAGCCTTTCTTAATGTATTTTGAATTTGAACTTCCTTTGAAATTACTGTGTGTAGTTGTAGAAATAATATTAAGTTAATAAGCATTTTATAGATAATTGTATGCTTTTGCAGAATAAAATTTAATAACTTGAATTATTAGAGTACGTTTTTTAAAACGAATGTTTACAGCCACCTTGTGAAGCAGAAAATACTATTCTTCTCATTTTACACAGATGAAGTATCTGGATTCAGTGTGGTTACACTGATGCTTTTAAGGCTGAAGAAGCCAGTGTCTGAGGAATAGCAATGACCTTCAGGGAATCCGGCTTCAAAGCACTTGCTTTTGACCACTGCAAGACTGCCAGATTGACACGGTTTTCTTTTTCTTTTCTTTTTTAGTAAATGGTTATTCAGAAAAATAGTCCGGAATGTCAGTGTTAAACATCTTATTCATTACCATTCATGCTGTCTTTACAACAAATTTAGTTGGGAAAAAGTACATATCAGAGTTTTTCCTATAATTATGTCAGAAACTATAATATTCATTTTGCTTATTGCTTCATTCAGGAGCATTTCTATGTGGGTTTTTTTGTAATAATTAAATCTCCCTTTCTTCCTAAATAAAATTTTACAAAGTACATTTTTTTCATGGGCATGGAAGTAGGGAAAAAATTATTTCCTTATGTATAACCGTCAAAATATTTAACATGTTTTCCACTTCACACAAGAAAGGAATACCAACTGTGTTTGTCCAAATTCCTTTTCATTATATATTTTATTAGCTTTGACAGAAAAGAAAATGACCAAGAAGTCCTGAAAGTATCTGATTTGAAGTTGTTGATGCTACTATGAAGGTCCCTCCACAGTATCTCTCCTTCTCAATCACCCTCTTCTAAATTATGCAGAAACAAACACAAAAAGAAAAGCAATATGCTTTTGATTTATTGGGGATGTACACGATTATTTTGAGAGATAACAAATTCAGAAATGGTAATACTGTGAAATTAAAGTGATTCTGGGAAGTCCTGCTAGCACTAAAGTAACTGAAAGTTATTTTTCTGAGCTTACCATTCTATGGCCAATGTAAACCCAAACTCACACATATACTGCCTTGGTGAGATGAAGATATCCTGCACTTGATTCTTTCTATACATGTATCTAGTCATGAGTTTCTGAATTTTCTCATTTCATCTTAAGCCTAGAACTGTTCACAGAAGCTATCTAAATATTAACCATGAATGCATTATAAAAAGAGGTAACAGGAATTAACTCATAGCATTAAAATCACAAAGGGAAGTCTTGGTCACTATCTGCTATTATTTACCTAATTCTTTCAGGTACAATATATCCATCTTTCTTATCAACCCAGAATGTCTGTTGGTCACTAGAGAATTTTGCCAAGTAAAGAAAATAAATCCACTGATGTTATAAAAGTAGACATCCGTAATAAAGGTTACAATGAACATTCTTTTTTATTTTTTCTAGTTGTATGAGACATATAACAGCTGTATTTCTAATGGCAAAAATATTGAATTTTATGTGGCAGAACTGTGGATTACAGAGGCACAATATCACTGAGACACTGGGTATTTACAGCCTATTTCCAAGGGTCCATGCTATTTATTATTTCCCTTGATGTCGTTAATCACTTTTCAAGATGTATCCCATCTTGTCCTCCCAAATTCCTTTATCTTGAAAGTCCAATAACAACTGTTCAATCCACTTCAAAAGCAAAGTTGTAGTCAGATAATGGTTCTTTTTCCTCGAAGTATAGGAATTATAGTACAGTAATGTATAAAAATTGAAATCTATAACAGAAGAGCAATTAAATCATACGGAACCAAAATGCATTTGACCAACACTATGATATTCTGACATGAGCATTCTATTAGAAAGAACTCAAATAGAAGTAACTGATTTGGGAAATATATTATTTATATATTTTGTAGAGTCTTTTCTCATATGGACAATTACCCCACAAAAAGATCAATTAAAAGCTTGCCATCCTTCTAGGTAATAAGTGAGGTGATATTACCACAAAGTCTGGGTTTGTCAGGATTCCCCTCAGGCCTTGAATAATGAGACTAAACACAGGGTGGTTTTGGCCAAGGGTAAGCTAACTATTCTTGGATAAGAGCAGCGAGTAAGTTTGATGTTAAAATAGATCCCCGTCTTCTTTGACTTTTGCAAAGACAAATGTTAGACTGCAATATATTTGAAAGCACAGTTCCATTTTCAGAGCCTTGATCTAAATCTGAACTTTCCAATGTCACTCTGTCCATTCAGCCATAACTGTTGAATGTTTGGCATAATTTATTCTGATAATTCACCAAAAATTGTTCCAAATAGCTAACTGAATTACACAGAACTATCGTTTTATTGGGTTATAATTCAAACTCTATACAAATCACCCATTAAAAGTATACATTTCAATATTAGTATTTACACAAAATTGTGCAGCCATCACCACAATTTAATTTTAGAACATTTTTATCACTCCCTCCAAAAAAACCCTTTATTCTTTAACAGTCACTCCATCTGTCTCTCAATATTTCCTATTCAGGACATTTTATAAAATAGAATCATACAAGCTTAATTTTAAATGATAGTTTTCTGTTACTTAGCATAATGTTTTCAAGGTTGGTCCATCTTATGGTGTACATCAGTATTTCATTACTTTTTGTAGCTAAATAATATTCCATTCTATGGATATACCATATATCATTTATCCATGCATGAATTTATCAGTGTCTAGGTTGTTTTCACTCTTTGGCAATTATAACAGTACTATAAATATTCACTCACAAGGATTTGTGCAAGCAAGCTGTTTCAGTTCTCATATAGCTAAAAGTAAAGTTGCTGAGTTTCACATTAACATTTTGGAGATCTGTCAGTTTCTCAGCTGAATAATTTTACAACCCCACTAGCCACATATATTTCATTTCTGCATCTCCTCTTCAACATTTGTTACTGTCTTCCTATTTGTCTGTCCTAGTGTGTATGGAGTGGCTTTTCATTGTGGTTTTCATTTGTGTCCCCTAATGACTAATGATAATGAATACCCTTACAGGTGCCTATTGCCCACTTGGATATCTTCTTTAGAGAAATATCTATTCATACCCACTGTGCATTTAAAAACTGTACATTTTATTGCTGAGCTATTAAGAATTCTAAATACATTCTAGATATATATTCCAGTCCCTTATATGGTAATGATTTACAAATTGTTTTTCTTGCTGTATGGGAGTTTTGTTATTGTTGCTGCTGTTTCTTGTTTTGTAGTGCTGAGAATTTAAGTCAAGACTTGCACACTAAAGTTCAATCCTATCTCTTTTTATTTTTAATTTTTAAATTTTGAAACAAGGTCTCACAGAGTTGGTCAGGCTAAGCTCACATTTGGATTCTTCTGCCTCAGCCTCAGTCTCAAATACCACGTGGATGGTATTTGTAATAGTACAGCAGTTTTTAGTTTGACAAAAACCAATTTATTTATACCCCACCCCAACATTTTGTCATTTGTGCTTTCAGTGTAATGTCTAAGATAAGCCATTATCCAAATAAAGGACATGAAGTGCTAGGCTTGTATTTGTTTTCCTAAGATCTTCATAGTTTTAGCTGCAAGGGAGGACTTGAGTTAATTTTGTGTATGTTGTATGTAATGAGTCCATCATTATTCTTTTGTATATGGACATTCAGTCATTTCAGAATCATTTGTTGAAAAATTACTCTTTCCCTATTAAATCACTTGACACCCTTCTTTAAGGTAAACTGACCATAAAGATAAAGATTTATTTCTGGATTCAAAATGCTATTTCATTGATCTGAATGTTTATCCTTATACCAATACCAATTTGACTTGATTATTTTAGCTTTGTAGAAAGTTCTGATCTTACAAAGTGTTGTTCCTCAACTTTGTTTTTTTCTTAAGATTGTTTTGAATATTCTGGGTCCCTTATAATTGCATATAAATTTAGGATCCGTTTTTAAATTTGCACACATAAATAAAGCTGAACTTTTGTTATGGATTGTTCTACATCACTACTGGATAGTATTGCCATCTTAATGCATTAAAATCATCTAACATATGAGCACAAGATGTATTTCCATTCTTTTATGTCTTGTATAATTGCTTTCAATAATGCTATGTAGCTTTCTCTAAGTTTTGCACTTGTAAGTACTATATTATTTTGATGCTATTATAAATGGAATTGATTTTTACTATTATTTTCATGTTGTACATTGCTAGTATATAAAAATACAATTGATTTTTATAAATTGAACTCTGCAGTCCTGCTGTAATTCTTTATTAGAGTATTTGTAAGTCCTTATAGTATTTAAATAGATTCCTTAGGATTTGCTTTTTATATTTTCAAGGAAATTTGTAAAAGGTTGGTATTAATTCTCTAAATGTTTGGCAGAGATCACCAGGAAAGCCATCTGAGACTGAAATTATTCTTTGTAGATATTTTTTAAATTCCAAATTCAGTTTCTTTTCTTATTACAGGTCTAAGATTTTCTATTTCTTATTGAGTTACGTTTCAATACATTTATCTCTTATCCAATTGGCTACTTCACCAATTACTTAATTTACTGGTATATAGTTTTTTTCATAGTGTTTCCTTGTTGTCATATTTATTTCTGTAAATGTATTTTGAAAAGTTCAACTCCAGTTCTTGATTTTAGCAATTTGAGTCATCTTTCTTTGTAACATGCTCATATTAGTTAAATGTCAATTTTGTTCATCTTTTTAGTGAAACAACTTTTGGATTTGTTCATTTTCTTTAATCTTTTTAGTCTCCACTTATTTCTATTCTAATATTTACTATTTTCCTTTTTATGCTTCCTTTAGTTTGACTTTTCTTCCTGTTTCATAAAGTGAAATATTAAATAATTGATTTAAAGTTTTATTATTTTTAAATATATGTACTTATGTTTAAAAATTCACTAAGCATTATTTTAGCTATCTTCTAAAAATTTTACCATTTTTTGTTCTTATTTTTATTCATCTCAAAGTATTTTTTTAGTATTTTTCTTTTCTGGTTGATGTCAAAGGTAGCTATAAAGTAAAACAACTAATTTTCAAATGTTAAAGTAGAAATTTAAGAAATATGTTAAATTTTAATGTAAGTGGTGTTTTTCCAAATTGCAACAGCCTAGAGGAAAAAATATATAATGCATATAGATTCTGTGGTCTGGAAAGAGGCAGTGAGCATTGAAAGATAACCACCATTATTAGGGTCTCTGAGAAAGAAGCAAAGGCTATCACTATTTAGAAGGTTATTTCCCCTGAGCCTAGGACTAGAGATTTTCTTATCAGCTCGCTCTCATCTGCAGAGTTGCTATCTCCTTGATGTTGCTGGCCCTTGCTTTAGTGTCTCTGGAATAATCAGGAAATTTTAAAATAAGACTCATATAATGGTTATACTGTTGTTCACTATGATTCGGTCCAACCCCTAAAGATGGTGAGAAGGATCCCAGTTCCTTCCAGCAGTGGCTGTGGATCTAGCATCATGGGAAATGCCCCTCCACAAAGTGACAGTGCTGGCATCTTTCTCAGAAGCCCAGTATGGTGATCTTGTTTTAATGGCTGCTTCCTCTCTTCATGGCATACAATCAAATTTTGAATTACAAATGGTCGGTAGAAGAGAACAAAAAGATCTAGACTACATCTGAATAACGCATATCATCTCAGTATTATCATTCCATCCATCTTGGATCAGGCTACATTTCTCTCCCTTATAGTGAATTTCTTTCCATAGAGAACCTAGTCCATTCTGTAAACAGACCTAAAGCAATCTTCTAGGTAAGGTTAGTTATACCTATGTTTTCCAGCATCAGTTATCCTTTCGCCAATTTACAAATATAAATTAAGGGGTAAGATTAAAGGTCATTAGGTTTTTCTCATTGTGAAATATAAACTATTAGTTTTATAATAAGCCACTTATATATAATATATACAAAAATTCATAAAGGAAATAAAAATTCTGTTATGCTTTAGGAGCTTTTGATTGACCAGCCCATTCTACAAAAAATACATTTTTTCCAGAATAGAAACAATTCATTGAAGATTTTGAAGATTGCCTTTGCAAAGCTTCATATACATTAATGCCATGAAAGCAAATTTTTCCAATATTCTTTTGCCCATTATAAACTTCTAACTACTTATGAGATATATTCCTCCATTGCTACATCTTAACTATAATCCTTGCACTTCTTTTATTTATACAGCGACTTCACTCTCTGTCTGCTACAAATTGTACACTGCTTCATTTTTGTTTCATATCCTTCTGATGACATGAATTCAAAACAACGAATCGTATGAAAAAGAATTTAGGTTCCTTCCCTCTATTAACTTCTGTGTTCTATGATCCAAGGTAAGTCACTTGTGGTCGAGGAAAGCTTTTTATGTTGTTCTTCTTGGTCTATTTAGCTTAATGCATTTATTGAATATATATTGTGGGTATCAATTCTTTCCCAAAGAATGTAGTGCCTTGGAGATACAAAATAAAAATAAGTAACCAGAACGCATATAGATTTAAAATGATTTGAAGAACTGCATCACAGTCGAAAGAAAAACTGGCCCACTGAAAAATAATAATGCTACATACAAGTGAGCAGTGAAATTCACATTATACTTTCCAAAATAATTATGATGGTAGATTAGAGCATATTTTCATTTCAAAGTCCCAGTGTATTGCACAAACTTTTCTGTAAACAAATATGAAATACTTTTTATTTTAAAATCTTAAGAGAAATGTGTTTTTGGGTTTCCATTTCCATTTTACCAGTGTCTGCTTGAAGAGAATTTATTAATAGGAGTTACAGTTACACTAATTCTCAATGAATATTGAAATAGAAGCATAATAGTATTTGAATTTCAATACTATGAGTAATGAGACTTTCTTCTTCATTATTACAAAAGTTTCAGATGTTCCTTTAGTCAAGAACAGATTGTTTAGACTGAAGATGTGAAAGTCAAGTTTTAACTATATCAAAAGGTAAGTGTCAAAAGCTAATGCTTTAGAATTACATATAAAATAAACAAAAGACTCTGAAAGTAGGTAGAAAACTGGCTAAAGACCATAGAACTCAAGAAATAACCTACTGACTTGTTTCTTGAGTTTTCTTTTTGCTGATACACTTTAGACTGAGGCCTAGAAAATCCAGCAACCTAGAAGAGTCATTAGATGTATATAGGAAAATGTCTCAAGAGAAGCCACGGGAAGATGGTGGAACAGTTAGCAGGAACAAATCAGCCTCTCCGAGATTCAGAATCCAGACACTAAAAAATAACAACTTCAGGGAGAAAAGAAGGAGGGAGGTAGATCTCTGGGACCCAAGAAGGATTTGGCAAGAAAACTGTAATTACAGAGAAAGTGAAGAGACCTCAACGGAGAAAAAGCAAGGGTCAATCTATACTTTCTCCCTGGCTCCTGGCTCATGGCTTATGAGAAAGGAAAATCGAATCTACAGATACACAGTGAAAGTGGGTGACTCCAGAGGACGTCAGGAAGAAATACACCAGTGGAACAAAGCAGTGATGCTGTGCACTACAACAGCTGATGAATGACTCAAGTCCAAGCTTCCACCATATCCTCTGTGAAGACAGTTCTTGGTTGGATGTCATCCTAGAGAGAGCCCAATAGAACCTAGGACTCAGGAGCAGCTGTACGTTAACTTCATCTCAGGGATTTCAGTGTTAAACTCCCACAGAGACTGGCTCAGGGATAACTATGGAAGATGACCACAGCCAGAGAGTCAGAGTCAGGCCTGCAAGACACACCCAGAGTGTTATAAACTAAAAGACTCAGGCCCCACCCCCATGACCAGAGGTCAGGTTCAGCCTGAATTTCCATTTATTTGAAAGTCTCAGAACTGGCACACTGTCTTAATCCTTCTGCCAGCTTTCTGGTGATTACCCAGCACAGATCTGGGCTGATTTCCTCCTTTGTCTACCAGCACAACCAGGGTCACACCTTGAATTGGACACTGTCACAAAACTGTAGACCCTAGAAGATAACCACAGATTTAAATAACAAAGAAATTTCTTTTATTTTCTTTGCTTTTTAAAATTGTTTGTTCATTTTCTTGTGTTTTTTACTGTATTTGTTTTGTTGTAAGTGTAAATATTGTTTTTACTTTTTTTGTTTTGTTCTGTTCTTCTTTTTTTTTTCTTGTTTTCTTTTCTTCCTGTCTTTTTCACCAGTTTCCTAAGGCTTAGGTAATCTTCCTTTGTCCTCAGCTTTGCTTCTAATCTCTTTTTCTTCTTTTATTTCTCTATTTTCCCTCGTCTCTCTTTTAAATTTTCTCCCCTTAATTACTTCTCTCTTATTTTACTCTCTGTATAATTTCTTTCTTTTTTCCTCTATTTCTTTTATCTTCTATTTCTTGCCAGCTTTGTGTTCTTCCTTTACCCAGTTCCACAGACATCCTTCTACTCCTCAATAAGAACCTTGGTACCACTTATCTTTCCTTCTCATGTAAAGTTTAAGGTTTGAAAGTTTTCCTTTTGCATTCCCCAATTCCAGAACCTTAAATCTTTAACACTATAACCATCAAGCTTTGTTAATCTTTGATAATTAACTCTGTAAAATTACTGTTGAATTCTTTTCTACCATTGGCAGAGATATAGTTACAGTTAGCACATATTAATTACAATTCAATACCTGGATTCCCTTAATATGTACATCATAATGGATGGTTTCTTCTCTAGGAATAAGGGTGGTACATGGATCAACTAAAGAGAGAAGAGAAAGAAGCAGACAGAGAAGGAGAAAGAGAAGAAGCCACAATGGTGGGCAGCAGCTCAGTGTATCCTAAAAAGGATAAACCCAATGACCCCTATGCAAGACATATCATGAGCAAACCAACAAGAAGTAAATAGAAAGACAAAAGTCTTGAAGATAGCAAAGGGAAAAAACATCTTTGCTAATAGGGGAAAAAAACAACTTGAAGAATATCTCATCCAAAATCAAGAGGAACAGAATAAAGTCGTGCTTCTTTCAAGTGCTGAAAGAATGCAGCCCAGAATCCAAAATTGAGGCAAAACATCTCTCAGGAATGAGGATGAATGAAGGAAAATTCAAGATATTCCAGACAAAAGAAAACTAAGAAAGTTTGTTGCCAGTAACGCCACCTTTATAAAGGGGACAGAGGAGTATAAAGGAAGTTTTTGAAACTGAAAGAGAATGATTTAAGAAAATAATACTGAAACACTGGAAAAGACAAAACTGCAACAGAAAAATTTAAAATATGGATAAATACAACATGGTTTCTTTGTCCCCTCAACTATTCTAAATTGCACTTGATATTTGAAACATAAATTTTAAGTTTTTCTCATGTATGAGAAGAGGAACTTATTAATGACAATTTTCTTATAATAAGGGGAAATCAAAAGGATTTAAAGGAAGGTAAGGTTACTGTAATTCACTCAATATGATAGAATGTCAATATTAATAAATAGAAATATATAGTAATTCAGTGCCAATTATAATTCTGAAGGACACATTCCAAATGCTATAATCCTAAATGTTGAAAATCAAAAGATCAAAATCCCTAAAGTCAAAAATCCTAAAATATCACCATTTGCAAACATTAAAATCCTTAATGTTGAAATCCTAAATGCCAAATCTATAAACCTCAATTCCTATGGGAGAAAAGGCTATGTAAGAAAGGAAGAAAGCAGGATTCTGGAGAAGGGATTGGTCATGAAATATGACAGTCAGGAAAACCAGTTCAAAAGTTCATCATTTGTCTTCATTTGGTATTCCTCCCAACTGATAAAGCTCAGGAGTTTGTAATGAATTAAAGTCACAGTCGCCTGAAGAAGCCAGAGGAGTCACTGACTAGTTTGAAAATAATTGTGTGCCCAGAAGGATAAAAAAACATTTAGGGAACAATGCTCCTTTTCCATCACCGGTATTGCTTCCTATGCATCTGTGATATGTATGTGAGTGCATGGGAAATAGATTTCCACATATTGAAAACAATATGGAATCATTGCACAGAAATGAGAAATGTCAGAGGAAATGGTCATGTTGATGAAAGCAAAGAAGAATTTCCAAAAGAGTAGCACCATGAGAAAATGCATGTGAATGCATTCTACAAGGAGAGACCTGACTTAAAAGAAAAAAAGCAGCTATTGATTGTGATTCAAGACTTCATATTATACTTAATGATTATGAAAGATGGCTGCCTGTCATGGAAACCGCCTGCAACTGCCCATACTCTATCCCGTTACAATTTTTTTCAGTATGAATGTTCCTTGTTGGTTTTTCTGTTATTCCTTTCTTTCTCCTTTCTATACTTTTATATTACATTTTTATATCTTTTAAAATTTTCAGCATTATGGCTTACAATTTGTAATTGTATATCTCATCTTTGTATTGTATCTAATACTACAGGTATGCATTACATAAAAAACTTTTACAGAGTTTAAATTCATTTTATGCATTTATTATAAATTTGACTTTGTGAAAGTGGCTTTGTGGGTAAACATTGTGCTTGTACATAAAAATGTTGAAATCTCCTCAAATGAAGAGATGTCCTTTTGTACATTTGTGTTTGTGAAAGATAAGACTTCTCTAGATTTTTTTGGACACCTGCATATATGTTGGTGACATTGTAGCTTTTTAGCTACCTTTTCAAAAGACTTGGATTTCCATCATGGTATTTCAAATAGCGACAGTTAGAAGGTAGTTGCATGTAATTACCTTCCATTCCGATATGCATCTACATATTGCACTTCTGATGTGCTTCTTTTGAATATGATTTGCCTGCTCGTAACTGTTATACTATATGAGTGTCATTAGCTTATACATACAGGCAAATATATATATTATTGCCTATTTGATTGTGAATAATGGGCTATAAAGTATTCTTTGATGTTCCTAAATAAATATCCCCTTTAAAATGTAAATCACTATGGTCTTTAAGTAATACTTACATTTTTATCAAAATTATAGTTTTGGATCTTTGAGGTTTCAGGATATTACATTTGAAGAATTTTGATCTTTCAAGATTTCAACATTCAATATCATGAAATTTTGGATTATGTCTTTTGGCATTATGGGACAAACCTAATGTAATATAACCAGAAAATCACTAGAAAATCTACAAAGAGAAACATTCCAAACATAATAGATAAGTCAAAAGTCTAAAAAGCTTCTATTCAAGAAAACAACAAAAAGGAAAAAGAAAACAGAAGCTAATAGAGGGGAACAATCAGAAAACAAGAAAATAAAATGTCAGATTTAAGCCCTCACATATCAATAGATAGGTTAAATATGGTTGTCTAAATAAACCAATTAAAAGACAGAGATTAAACCATGCATGGTGGCACATGCCTGTAACCCCTGAACTCTGGGACATTGAGGCAGGAGGATCACAAATTTGAGTCCAACCTGTGCAACTTAGTGACTGAGTGACAACCTGTCTCAAAAATAAAGAATAAAAAAGGCTGAGAATACAGTTCAATGTGAAAGCCCTGGGTTCACAATAAAGACAGTGATTGGCAAGATGACTACTGTTGAAAGAAACAACTTGGATGGACTTCAAGGAACTCTCACAGCCCAGTATGGTATCAGTGAATGCAGCTGTTACAGCGGCTCATCAATCTCTTCCAGTAAAGAGCCACCTTGGCAGTGCCATCATGGGTCTCACAAAAGCCATCAGCAGCAATAGCAACTGGAGCATACAGAACCCAAGTGGCACCATAGGTAATGGACACCGGAAAGGGGGCAGAAGAAATGACAAAAATAAGTGGACATACCTATGACCCTCTTGGCCTTCCATACAGTGACTGGAACGGAGTCAATATTTATTAAGTTACTGGAGTACAGATAACTATGATAAGACAGTACTTGGCATTTATCAATATTAATGTTCTATCTGGTTCTACCATCTTCCACCCAAGTTTTTACCAAGGGGAAAAGAAAAATGTCCAGATAAGCATGCTCACACTAGATTATGGAACAATTTTTTTAAAAAAATTTTTAAATCAAGGCACAATTTGAAGAGATGCGACTCATGGATCAATATCTGTAGACTGAAATCTATATTGTGAATAATAAATCAATATTAATGAGCAAGTGCACTAAAACAGAGGTTTTAGTTAGGCACAGTAATAAATCAAGGGATTCACTATAATGCAATATGATCTTATTCCTGACTGGTATGAAATGACCGGAGTGTAAACTAATTCTAACATGACTAATTCATGGTAGGGGAGGCATTATAGTAACCCAGTTAAAGAAGTTAAGAGCCAAGGCTTGGGTTCATGAGTCCAGTTGAAGGCCACAAAGAAAAAGATGGATGCATTTTAGATGCCATGTATAGGAACATGAAACAGAATAAGGCTAAGGATAATATGCTTCAGGCATGTATTATAAACTACAAAGCCACATGTACAATGAAGTGTATTTTCCCAATGCAACAAGCAGACTTGACAAAAAGAGTAAAGTTACGTGGATTCAAAAATGAATGGATGACAGGCAGGTCTGTGCATGCCCTACCAAGGTCCTGAGTCACACAGAACATGTTGAATCAGCCTGCTGCAGACAGGCAGGTCTGCCCATGCCCTACCGAGGCCCCAGTCGCGCAGAATATGCCGAATCAGCCCTCTGCACACAGGAAAGTCTGTGCATGCCCTACCGAGGTCCTGAGTCACGGTGGAAGACACCGAATTACCCCACTGCAGACAAGCAGCAACCTGGTTCCACACTACAAAGACACAGAGGACACCAGACCACCTGACCAAGGTACTGAGTCCCGTTGTTCCCATCCCAGAGGTAGGGGATTCTGAGCTGTCATCCCATTGCTCCTGGTCCAGAGGAAGGGGCTTCCTGGTCACCATCCCTCCTGCAGCTCCCAGCCCAGAGGAAAGGGCTTTTGGGCCACCTTCTGTCCCACTGCTCCTGGCCCACAGGAAGGGGGTTCCAGGCCACCATCCCTCAAACCGCTCCCGGCCCAGAGGGAGGAGCTTCTGAGCTGCCATCCCACTGCTCCTGGTACAGAGGAAGGGGCGTCCAGGCCACCATCCGTCCCGCTGCTCTCAGCCCACAGAAAAGGGCTTTTGGGTCACCATCCCTACCGCTACTCCTGGCCCCTGTCCCACCTCTCCCAGAGCAGAGGAGGTAATGCGTGCAGGAGCTAACAGCCCCCTGCCCCAGTTGAAATGAGAAAACACATAAATAAGACTCAAAACCAGACTTCCAGATCACCTACAGCAACCCCAAAGGGAAATGAGATGGAACACTCTGATATTCAACCACCTGGACACACTGAACTGCCAATAAAAGGGGATCTGGAAAAAATGAAATCAGAAATAATTTCTCAGATAACAAAAGAAATTGTGCCAATAGTGCAAGACATGATTAATAAATCTAGAGAGGAGCTGAAGAACATGATGGAACCCCAACATAAGAAACAAATGGAATCCATAAATCACATACATATAGATTTCCAGGACACGAAAAGCTCCATTGAAAGTCTACACAGCAGAATCAGCCAATGTGAGGACAGAATTTCAGATATAGAAGATAAGATTGCAATTAGTGACCAGGAAAAGAAAAATTGCTTCAAAATTATAAGGGAACATGAGAAATCAATCCAGCAGCTGCTAGATGATGCAAAGAGGAATAAAATAAGACTGATTGGGCTCAATGAAAAAACAGGAGAGAGTGGAGATGATATAAAAGAGATAAAAAATCTCTTCACAGAAATAATAGCAGAAAAATTCCCAAACAGGGGAAAAGAGCTTGACATACAGATAATTGAGGCATATAGGACTCCAAATAGCCTTGATCAAAAAAATCTACACATAGGCATATAATTGTTAAGATTCCAGAAACACAACAGAAGAACAAAGTTCTCCAAGCAGTCAGAGAAAAGAAACAAGTCACATACAAAGGAAAGCCCATCAGAATCATAGCAGACTTCTCAACACAAACCATCAAGTCAAGAAGAGCTTGGAGTGACATATTCCAAGCCCTAAAAGAAAACAGACTCCAATCCAGATTGATGTACCCTGCAAAACTATCTTTCAAAATGGATGGAGAAATAAGACACTTTCGTGACAAAGAGCACCTTAGGAACTTCGTGAATACCAAACCAGCTCTCCAAAGAATTTTACACAATATCCTAGGAACAGACATTGAGGATCACAACCCCAGGAAGCAAAACAGAATGAACCCATCTGGCATGACAAGAAATTAAATGGAAAGGGGGAGAACTCAACAAAAAGAAAAAGTCATGGCAATGACAAGTCAATACATTTCAGTTATAACCATCAATGTTCATGGTCTCAATTCACCAATCAAAAGAAATAGACTGACAAAATGGGTCAAGAAGCAAAATCCAACAATATGCTGCATACAAGAAACACACTTAATTCAAAAGGAAACTCATAGACTGAAAGGTAAAGGCTGGAAAACAATACTGCATGTGACAGGAACCCGAAAAAAAGCAAGAGTAGCTATCCTCTTTGCAGATCAAGTAGATTTCAAACCAACACTGATTAAGAGAGATGAAAAAGGACACTACATCCTTGTAAAGGGAAGAATCCAAGAGGAAGAGATGACAATCATAAATATCTATGCACCAAACACTAGTGCACCCAACTATATAAAACAAATACTAACGGACATAAAAAGTCATATATGCACTAACACAATTGTAGTGGGGGACCTCAACACCCCACTGTCACAAATAGATAGATCAACTAGACTAAAAATAAGTAATGAAATACTAGAACTCAATCGAACTCTGGAACAAATGAACTTAACAGATGTTCACAGAGTCTTCCACCCCACAAAATCAGAATACACATTCTTCTCAGCTGCACATGGGTCTTTCTCCAAAATACACCACATACTCATACATAGAACATGTTTAAGTAAGTAGAAAGGAATTGAAGTTATCCCCTGTATATTATCAGACCATAGTGCGATGAAATTGAAGATCCATAGCAAAAGAAACTCAAAAAATTTCATAAACACGTGGAAATTGAGCAACACACTTCTGAATAACCAATGGGTCACAGAGGAAATTAAAGAAGAAATCAGACAGTTCCTTCAATTCAATGACAATGACAATACAACATATTAGAATCTATGGGACACAATGAAAGCAGTCTTACGAGGGAAATTCATAGCAGTGAATATGCATATTAGGAAAACAGAACAAGCCCAATTAAACAACCTGATGCTGAACCTCAAGCTTCTAGAAAAAGAAGAGCAGGACAACCCCAAAGCTCATACAAGGGAGGAAATTATAAAGATCAGAGCAGAAATCAATGCAATGGAGACTAAGAGAACGATACAAAAAATCAATGAGGCCAAGAGTTGGTTCTTCGAAAGAATCAACAAAATTGACAAACCTTTAGCCAACCTTGTCAGAAAAAGGAAAGAAAAGGCCCAAATCCATGCAATTAGGAAGGAAAAGGGTGAAATTACAACAGGCCCAGCAGAAATCCAGAGGACCATCAATACTTACTTCCAGAACCTATACGCCAATAAGATGGAAAACACAGAAGAAATGGACAGATTCCTAGAAACATATGAATTACCAAAGTTGAACAAAGAAGACCTAAAAATTCTGAACAACCCAATATCAACCAAGGAAATTGAAAATGGAATTAAAAAATTATCAACTAAGAAAAGCCTGGGCCCTGATGGCTTCACTGCTGAATTCTACAAGACATTTAGAGAGGAACTGCTGCCACTACTATTTAAACTCTTCAATGAAATTGAAAGGGAAGCAATACTCCCAAATTCATTCCTGGAACCAACCATCACCTTGATCCCCAAAGCAGAGAAAGACCCAACTGAAAAAGAGAACTATAAGGCCAATCACACTAATGAACATAGATGCAAAAATCCTTAATAAGATAATGGCAAACAGAATGCAGAAGATCATCATGAAGATCATACACCCTGATCAAGTGGGATTCATCCCAGGGATGCAGGGATGGTTCAGCATGCATAAATCAATCAATGTAATATGCTATATCAATAGAGCCAAGGACAAAAACCATATGATTATCTCCACAGACGCAGAAAATCCATTTGACAGAATCCAACATGCATTTATGATAAAAACCCTACAAAAAATTGGAATAGATGGTCTCTACCTCAAACTGATAGAAGCCATCGATGAAAAACCAACAGCCAATATCATACTAAATGGTCAAAAACTGAAATCCTTCACACTAAAATCAGGAACAAGACAAGGATGTCCACTATCGCCACTCTTGTTCAATACAGTTCTGGAAACATGAGCCACGCCAATTAGACAAGAGAAAGAAATAAAAGGAATAAGGATAGGTAATGAAGAAGTCAAATTGTCATTATTTGCAGATGACATGATACTCTATATAGAAGACCCCAAGAACTCCACCAAAAGTCTTCTCGACTTAATAACCAAATTCAGTCAAGTAGCTGGTTACAAGGTCAACACACAAATATCAATAGCTTTCCTCTACACCAATGACAGACTCACTGAGAGAGAAATAGGGCAAATAATTCCTTTCACAATAGCATCCAAAAAACTGAAATACCTAGGAATCATCCTAACGAAAGAAATCAAAGACCTCTTCTCTGAAAACTATGGCACTCTGAAAAGAGAGATTGAAGATGATATCAGAAAATGGACAGACATCCCCTGCTCCTGGGTAGGAAGGATTAATATAGTGAAAATGGCCATACTTTCAAAACTGCTATATAGATTTAATGCAATTCCAATTGAGATCCCAGCAGCATACTTCATAGACCTTGAGAAAGCAATCCAAAAATTCATTTGGAACAAGAAGAGACCCAGAATAGCAAATGCAATTCTAGGTAACAGAGACATGGCAGGGGGTATCACAATCCCCAACCTGAAACTCTACTACAAAGCTACTGTGATAAAAACAACATGGTCCTGGCAAAGAAACAGACTTGAGGACCAGTGGAACAGATTAGAAGATGCAGAAACAATGCCAGACACACTCAGCCATCTCATCTTGAACAAAGGAGCCAAACACCCTCACTGGAGGAAAGATAGCCTCTTTAACAAATGGTGCTGGAAAAACTGGGCTTCACTTTGCCAAAGATTAAAACTAGACCTTTATCTCTCACCATGCACTAAACTAAAATAAAAATGGATTAAAGATCTAAATATTAAAATACAAACTCTGAACCAGTTGGAACAGAGGTTAGGTAGAACCCTTGAAGACATCGGTGTAGGAAAAGATTTTATGAACAAAACCTCAGTTGCCCGGGAACTAGCACAAACAATCCACAAATGGGATCTCTTCTTATTAAAAGGCTTCTGCACAGCAAGACAAACCACCAGCAGTGTGAAGAGACAACCCACAATGTGGGAAAAAATCTTCACCTGCTCTTCCTCAGACAAAGGTCTGTTATCTCGAATCTATAAAGAACTTAAAAAGATCAGACCTCCCAAATTTAAAGACCCAATCCAAAAATGGGCATCTGAAATGAACAGACATTTCTCACACAAAGAAGTAGAAATAGCAAATAAATTCATGAAAAAATGTTCAACATCACTGGTCATTCGAGAGATGCAAATGAAAACAACACTGAGATTCCACTTCACTCCAGAAAGAATGACTGCTATAATGAAATCAACCAATAACAAATGCTGGCGGGGCTGTGGGGAAAGAGGAACCCTGCTCCACTGCTGGTGAGCGTGTAGACTGATGCAACCACTGTGGAAATCAGTATGGAGATACCTCAAAGAACTAGGACTGGAAGTCCCATTTGACTCTGCTATTCCACTGCTGGAGATCTTCCCCAAAGAATTAAAAGAATCATACCACAGTGATATATGCGTGCGCATGTTCATAGCCATGCAGTGTGTAATAGCTAAAACTTGGAAACAGCCCAAATGCCCATCAACTGGAGACTGGATAAAGAAAATGTGGTTTTTTAATAAAATGGAGTACTACTCAGCCATAAAAAAAGAAAAATTAGAGGCATTTATAGCTAAGTGGATGCACATTGAGGTGATGTTCTTAAGTGAAAAAAATAGGACACACATGTGTAAATACCGAATAGTTTCTCTGGTGTGAGAAACTGAAAGTGTAAATAAGGACTAAATGTATAATAGGTAATGTGAAATAGGAAGAAAAGGGGCAAAGGGGAAGGAAGTGGGAGGGCTAGGGGAAAGGATAGAAGAGAATGGGAATAATATGAGAAAATGGAAAAATAGGAAGAAAATCTTTGTCAATAGGGAGGACTGGAGGGGTTGAAGGGAGGGCTGGGCAAGGGTGAAAAATAAGAAACAAGAGAGACTATGTAAAGGTGCAAATTTCCAATGATGAATGTCATTATATTGTATACCTAAAACAATGAGAAATGAATTGTGTTGTATACCTACAATGTAACAATAAAAGAATTTAATACAAAAAAAAAAGAATGGAAAGCTCTTTTTGAAAAAAAAGAATTCAGAACATTGAAAAATTTCTTTCTTGATCAAAATTTTAACCCCTGTGAATTTCAGTTTTATTGGAAATAAAGGCAATAAATAAGTAAACAAATAAGAGTAATCATAGTTGGTGATTAATTTTTTAGAAGAAAATAAAGTTTTACCGAAACAACAAAAATATAAAACATACCTTGCTACTCATCACTGATAAGGAATGGGAAAAAGGAAAACAGCTTCTTAATCTTTTGCTTCTAACTTCTTTGGCAACTGCAATGACTTCCTTCTTTTTTTTGGTACCAGGGATTGAACTCAGGACCTTGCATTTGCAAGGCAGGCGCCAGAACCACTGAGCCAAATCCCTGGCCCCATGCATTGACTCTCGCACAATAAAGAATGAACAAGCTTCAGGAGAATGAAGTTAAGTCCATGTCATTAAGATGGTAAATAAAGCAGCATTTTAATTCTCTCATTTCAATTTCTTGATTGCATCACACATGGAATGGAATATGTTAGACATTAGATAAAAATGTTTTGTCATCAGGGTAAACTGATATGAATCAAATGTAATACAAAGAAATCTGATAACAATAAATATAAAAACTATCATATGTGGTTAAAAAATGTAACTATAAAGGGTGGAGGGGGTGAAGGGAGGGCTAGGAATGGGGAAAAAATAAGAACCAAGATGGATCATGTAAAGGTACAAGTTCCCAATGAGAATTGTAATTATGTTGTATAACTAAAATGCACCAATAAAAGAATTTAAGGGAAAAAAAAAAAGAAAAAAAAGTAACTATACAAGCAGAGGATAGAAAAGACATGCTGCTTTTTATGTACTATCTTATCACCAGACAAGGTCGTTATAAAATTTGAGTGATGAAAGGCTAAGAGCAAAGATGAAAATAGCAACTGTTGTGCTGGAGATCGAGGATGAGATGATGTAGGCTGCTAAGAAGCCAAAACTCTGTCAGTGATAAGGTAAAGATTTGTTCGATCTGATACTGTGTTTTCTTTAAAAAGATCTATCAAATTGAAATATGAAAACACAAAAACCAGAATCCTTAGAAAAATCAATAATCAAATTATGAGAAGATAAAACATGAGTTTCTCATCAAGCATGTAAACAATTAAAACAAATACCTCACTTAGAGGCAACATTTCTATTAAGCAGGTGTCTTTTTTTAAAGACTGATAACTCTACCTCTGCACCTACTATTTAATATGACACCAAGTAGCTTAGTATGATGATATGAAAACACAGACAATCTGATTCACAGAAAATGTAGTTAAGAATGGGATGCAGGCACCAACACAACAATAATGACAATAATGGGATGCATTAGCACAAGTTAAGAGAAAGGCAACATGAAGGATTACAGTGTGTTGTTGGTATTTAAATTTTGTGTACTAGTTCAAATATCTATGAATTATAGTAATGCAAACCTTAATTTAAGTGTAAAGTGATGCTTTTCATAGGACAAAAATCTAATAAACAATCAAATCAAACATTTATTCAAGAGTTGAGAAACTGCAGTTACAGTTCGGTCATTATGCTCAAATGTAGTACTTGAAATATGATAAATAAGGAGGGATTGGGCCGGTGATTTAGCTCAGTGGTTTCGCCACCTGCTGTGCAAGCGCAAGGACCCGAGTTCAATTCCCAGCACCAAAAATAAAAAATAAAAAAATAAAAAAATAAGGAGGGATTGACTTGTTGTATAAAATCTCAAGGGTTAGATCTAGGACTAATGATTGATCTAAAAGAAATACTTACACTCACTAAATCCTCAAAATGAACTTTTTGAACTGTTTTCAAAATCTGAGCTAGATCAGAAAACACTGAATTGAATGTACAGATTGTAATTAAATTTAAAAAAAAAACCTTATGGGGAAAAACTCAAAACACTGAATGCATTAGCTTTCTGTTTTCTGGGATGAAGTGCCTGACACCTGTAACTTAAAGAAGGAGAAATTTATTTGTCTCGCAGTTGGAGAGGTTTCAGCCCATAGTGAGCTCCAAGGCAGGAGTATCCTGGCAGGAGAGCAGGACGGAACAGAGCTGCTCACTTCCTGGCAGCTGAGACACAGGGTTCAGGAGAAGGGTGCCAAAGAGAGACACACCCTCCAGAGGCACCCTCCTGTGAACGACTGAAGCTGGGTCCTACCTCCTAGCAGGAGCTCAGCTCTGAACATTAGTGGATCGATCTACAAATGAGACACATGACCCTTGATCCAGTCACCTCAACCAGTTAATAACTAAAGTTACCTGGCGCACAGACTAACATATTGACTCTGATGAAAAGGACCACTTTGACTCTATGGTTTCATAATTTTTGCCAGGAATCCAAATGAGTGAGTTGAATTATCTTATTTCACGTTCTCTAATCAATATTTGAGAAAGCAGCGAATGGGAGACTCTGAAGAAAAGAAAAACAGTTGCGTTCTTGCTGTGTCTGTTTCCCTTGTCCATTGTCATTATCATAATCATGTAATTCTTAAAATTCTCCAGTGGTTTCAGGCTTTTTGTTCAGTCTTAGCGTGGTGTTCAAGTGTTTCTAATATGAATTAATTTGTATCAACTGTCCAATCCAAGTTTTTAATTCAAGTCAAACTCACGTTCATCTTTTAAACCATTTTTCCCCACCAATGTATCTCCTTTTCTTACTTGATTTGTCCCCCCTAATATATGTAGCAGAACACTAGACAAATGTAGTAGATTCTTAGGAAACAATCGTTGAGAGAGTCATTATAGTTAGCTGTGTTCTATAGAATACAGAAATATTTTAGAGTAGAACTCCCAAAAACTTCTCCTTTTTTCTTCAAAATCAAAACCATTTATTTAGATATAGAGTCACTGGTGAATTTATACTATTTTCTAACAATTGGTACCTAGCACAGCCAGTTTCATGCATAAGAACAAATAGCTTAATACCAGAGATACAAGAACTGTCTTAAATGAATGCCTAATTAAAGATGAAGCAAAGATCAAAAAACAAGGGTGTGAAATATCACATGACAGAAACATGTGTAGCAAGAGAACCTCTAACAGTGGTGCTAATACTTTTGTAAGAATCAGCCTTTGACTTGTAACCTAAGTTGGCCTGAAGGCTAGTCAGGCAATTAAATGTAATAAAAGAGCCTAGGAGCAAAAGGAACTATGTGCACAAGGGGCCAGAAGCAAGAGGAGAAAACATTCAGAAAATTACATTTTTTTTCAGTATAAGAAAGGAAGGATGGTAGAGAAAGATGAAGTAAAAAGGAGACCTGAAAGATCTTCATGAGAATAACCCAGAAGATAGCATAATGGAGGGAAAGGGTTGGAATTAATGGAGAAATATATTATCCTGGTAGCATACCATTAGGGACCCAAGTCTTCAGATTTTCAGAGTCAAATTCACCGTTTTAATCACTAGTGTCATGAGTACTGAACCATTATTGATAACATTCAGTGCACAATGACTCAGCTAGCTGAAAATAAGGTCAGGTAGCAACTCAACTCAGAAATATTCCTGGGGGTAAGATGGCATCCTCTTTGAGAGAAATAGGTTAATAAAAGGGAATTGCTTAGACCTACCCAGATAAAATGGTATCAATATACATCTAGTTCCTGAGAAAGAGTTTTATTCTTATTTGTAGGCGATAGAAACCACAAAGTATTTCCCCATGGAACACTTGTGACAAGTAGTTTTTATATCTTTCATGTCTGCCCACCTTTCAACCATAAACGCCAGGAACTCTGGCTTCCCTGGGTTCGGGCAGCACTTTATCAATAAAGATAGGAAATGAGATAGATGAAGTATCCAGAAGAAACAGAAAGTTGAAGACAGAACAAGTACACAGGGAAGAGGCGTCTGTGAATGCCCAGAATATAACTCCTATGTGATTCCTTAGGAACCTTCCTCTTTCTCCTGTTTGCTACCTCTTGTTCCTGACCATCTATGTTTCCCAAGCCAAGCCTATAACAATGACCAAAGGAGTCAGCCAGACACTCATGTGTCTCTCTGTGTTTTCTAAAAGTGCTGTGATGATTGTTTTGTCATTCTTCCCTCAGAGAATTAAACGCTACACATTCATTAATTTAAACCACAAGGACAGCCACTCTATTGTAAGAGTTTTTTATTGCTGTTGTTGTTTTGGTACTGGAGATCGAACTCAGGACCTTGTGCTTGCAAGGCAGGCATGGTGCCACTGAGCTAAATCCCAGCCCTATTGTAAAAGTTTTTAACCTAAGGACAGAGTGAACAGACTTGAATCCCGATGTGACTCAAGGATGTGAGCAGAGAAATGGTGAGCACAAGACATGAATCTCTCTACTTTCTGTGGCCTCCTCTTTCTTCTTGTCACATCTAATCTTTCCATCCAGTCATAACCCTGATCCCTCACAATGGCACAAAATTAGAAATTGGAGCTGCATTCCAGAAGTTGGGGCTGCATATCTACAGAATGCAGAATTTAAACTTTTCGCAATTAAACACAGAAAGCTAATGAATTAAAACAGCCTGAAATACTGAATAAATTACTTTAAATATACTTAATTTTAAAAACATTATTTTAAGTACCAAACAGAATATCAAAATCAAAATCAAGATAAAACCTGTATTATGATTTATAATACAGTTTAAACCATTTTCTTTGTAGAATGATTTTATAGCTTTGGTCAACTTTTGCTAACTGGAACATAAGCTGTTATTTTTAGATAAAATCTCCTCAATAAAAGTCCCTTTCTAGTGTGCAGAAGTATCTTCTTGTCAACAAATGTACAATGCATAAAATATTAACAATCTTAAAATAGCAAAGTGGTATGTTCCCCGAGAGAGGGACTCTATGCACATGGTACTTCTCAGACCATAACAGATACAGTTTGTGACCTCTAAAATCCAGACTGGGATTTAGTCTCTTGGCCTTAACAAACCTGTGCAATAAACAAAACATGATTTAAGAATGTTTCTAGTAACAACAACACTTAAGATGCAAGAAATCAAATGTCAGCTCTGATTAATAAAATACAACTTTAATATTAGACTATCAAACAATTTTTCTAAAACCACATGAATCCAGAGGAAAAAATTCTTTACTCAAAGCATCATTACAGAAAATTAACTAATTCTAGCTGAGAGGATAAGCTCTTTAAAATATAATTTAATGTGAAATATTAATAATCAGTATGAAACATTTTAAAGATAAAACATTGATTTAGAAGATATATATTATTAGTCATAAATATCAGCTATTAGTGTAACATTAAGGGAAACTAAATGCTTTAGACAGCAAAGACCAACCATTTAGAGTCTGATATAGTAAAATTAAATGTTTAAGAAGCAAATTGATATTTCTGAAAATTTGAGATACAACCTAAAATATTATTTTATCTTTACTTCTTTTCATATAATAGTGCAATCTGGGGCTGGGGATTTAGTTCAGTGGCACTGCACTTGCCTTGCAAGTGCAAGGCCCTGAGTTTGATCCCCAGTACCAAAATAATATAAAATAATAATAATAATAATAATAATAATAATAATAGAATCTGCTTTTCTTTTATCTGATGATGTGTCTGCTTGAATTTTCTTCTGGTCTGTAATCTAAGTACTCAGGTTGACTGAGGCAAGAAGACACCAAATTCAAGCCCAGCCTTGGCAACATCACAAGTTAGCAAGAATTTGTCTCAAAACAAAAAGGGTTAGGGATGTAGCTCAGTGGTGGAGCAGCCCTGGGTTCAATCTCTAGTATCACAGAAAAAAATTCCTCTGGGGGAAAATAAAAGACATTAAGAACCAGAAGTTCAAGTAAGGATTAAGCCATTCAATCTTATGATACTCTTCAAAAATAGTTGTGTTGGCCAGGCGTGGTGCCACACGCATGTAATCCTAGCACTCAGCAGGCTGAGGCAAGAGGATTGCCACAAGTTCGAGGCCAGCCTGAGCTACATAGTGAGTTTAAGACCAGCCTGGACTATATAGTGAGATCTTGCCTCAAAAAAAAAAATATATATATATATATATATGTGTGTGTATATATATATACACATATATATATATATATAATAGTTGTTTTAGTTAGCTTTTTGTCACTGTGAACAATGCTGGCTTCATGGGAAAAACATCATGGTGGAAGGCTTAGTGGAAGAGAAGTGCCCAGATCAGGGCATCCAAAAAACATAAGAAAGAGCCAGAGAGGAAGAGTTCAAAAACAAAATATTCCCCAAGATCACACCTGTGACCCACCTCCTTCAACCAGGCCCAACTTCTTAAATTTCCATTACCTCCCAGTAAGGCCATCAAATTATGATCTCATCAATGGATTAATCTATTAACAAAAATACAGCCCTTGTGAACCAATCATGTTCTGAAACTTCCAAACATATGAGAGTTTATTTTACATCTGAACAATAACTATAATGAATACTCAAGAACCATTATCTCTTGCCTCTGTTTTGTTGTCTTATTATGTTTCTTCTCTGGTGTAAGCTGCCATGTGTTTTTAGAGCTTTTAATCTTCTGGTTGTGATTTCATATCACACTTTCTGATTTGAAGGACTCATCGGGTGTCCTTCAAGCACAGTTGCCCATTCCTGTGTTGTAGCCCAAACTATACTCAACTTCCATAATTCATAGTCTGACTGTCATCTCTGAAGATTGAAATTAGAATCCCCTTTTGGTTGGTGAGTATGTTTGTCATCATGTTTGACTGGATACTATTCCTGAGACTGTCCCATATTTTCTGTGGTATGGCCCTATCAGAAGCTGAATTCCCTCATTCAATGAGAGATCACTTATGGCAGTTGTAATCAACATCCCATTAAAAAAAGACAAATTAAATAAATTCCCTAGAATATTATCATACATGTTGGAGGAACAGAATGATATCCAGTGGTTAGGATTCAGACAATAATTATATCCATTCATTCTTTCTCAATACCTGACACTCATAAATGAAGAAGAAAGCCTGCTTCTTATAAGGTCGCAATCTGATTCTCTAAAAAATATTCATTCAACAGAGAATAAATTGTGTATGTTTTTAAATTCAGCAAGTAAGTGGGATTAGTTTGGGAAGACTAAAAACAACAGCACTCTTCTATATAATGCTTGAATGACATTAGTTTAACATTTATTTAGTCTTGTATGCACTTTCACATGAAATATTCCATTAAAACTTTTCATCTACTCTGGAATAATTGTATTTAATCTCCACCTAAAAAGCCAATGTCCACAGAAATTAGCATCTCTTGAACCCCACAGATACAGAGCTAGGACATAAGTAAACGCTATCTAAACTCTAAACTCCATCATGCCTCTCTTGTACTGACAAGGACTCCTTTGTGCTGCCTTTGCAAAACTCAGTCCAATACACAGCACATGACAAATTAAATCAAGGTCAAATCCATAAGCCCAGTATAGCTGTTGTAGTACTGCAGGGCTCTTGGTAATAGGGCTTTCAAATTTTAAAGCACCTGATTCTCCTAGGCTGAGGCTAAATCCTTAGATAACTACTAATAACCACTATTGTGTCACCAGGAGAGTAAAGAAGGAGTAACCATAGAGACTTCCCTCTTGTGCCTCGTGATTTTATCTTGGGTAGCAAACTACCAAGCATGTCGGTAAGTAAGACTTGGGAAGCACAAAATCTTCCATGAAATACACTTAACAGAGTCGAAATCAGAATCTGAAGTCGCTGCATTTTATGTTGAAATAGTCAGAAATGCCTTGAAGCAATGGAAAGAGTATAGTCTTCAACTGACTGCTACTTGGAATTTTCCCCCAACAGTGCTATGTTCTTGTGTACAACACAGCATATTCAAAATAGTTGTGGGAGAACAGCTGTACTGATCAGACACAGATTTTAAAAGTGGCTGAAATAACAGTATTGTGTCATCAAATCTTCCAGCCCTGGGAGCAAATGATAAGACACGCTCTTTTTCTTTCTTTTTTATTTTTCATTTGCAGGTGCAATCATTTACAACTAAATGGCAGGAATGTCTCTCACACAAGCAGTTAATATGCACTAGAATTTTCCCAGTAACCAGATGGCATGCATTTCATAGCAAGCTTGTTGAAATAAGAACTGAAATCATCTGCCAATAAGTTGCATGGAAGTTTTCCACAGTCTCCTTAGGTGACCCCATTTAAGATTTTAAATTTTTGAGGTCAGAAAGCTTATAAATATTCAGTTCTTGGTGACTCACTTTCAGGGCTGTGGTGGAGTAATTATAGAATAATTCTAGTTAGCCATCAATGAAAATAGTCTGAGTTTAGCTCATGTGAAGCTATGCTTTCTCTCTCTTTTTTTAAGCTACATTCCTCTTGTTTTCCAATACAGTTCAAAGAAAAGTAGATAAGTTAAAAGAGCCATTGACAAAGTTCTTTTGGTTTTTTTCTTTCATTTCTTTTCTATTTCCCTCAGTACTACAAATTAAACCCAGGGCCCTCACAATGAGTTACATCCCAACCCATTTTTTTTTTAATTTTTATTTTGAAACAGGGTCTCACTAAATTGTCTAGGTTAAAGGTGATATTGCAGTACTCTTGCCTCGGCCTCTCAGATGTTGGGATTACAGAGGTGTGCCATCAGGCCCAGTTCCAAATTTTCTTTGACTAGAGACATTGTCACTGTGAGTCCAAAACTTCAGAGAATATATAAAAGTACACTAATTGTGGCTTTAAATTTTTGAATGTAGTCAACATTGTTGTGGACCAAAGAATATCTATTACTAATGTTTTAGTTTTCCTGGGAATGATGTCTCTACCCTATACCCTCCACTAACTGCAAGGGGAGCATGTGATCCAGACCTGCCCAATCAGAGTGCCTCACAGGATTACATCCCAATATGGTCACATGTCCCAGCTCAGCCAATCAGACCAGGGAAACATAACTGCTGGATTTTTGTTGAAATTCTTAGCAAGAAATCTCATTTTCTTTTCCTTTAGACTTAAATCTTAGAGAATGTAAACACGGAGCTGCTGGTAGACATACTGTTACTATTTAAGGAAGCTTTTTTGAGAATAAAGACAAACGAGTGGAAAGAAGGCCTCAAGGATGCAAATAGAAAAAGAGCAGGGAAAGCAAGAAGGAGATTGAGAGAGAGAGGGTGAGTGAGAAAGAGAGGAAAAGAGGGAGAGGGAGCCTACTTCTGCCCTCAAGACTATTTTTAGTTATAAGCAACAGTACATCTCATGTTGGCTTAAGTTAGTATAAGCTGAGTTTTCTGCTACTTGAAACTTTAAGAGTCTTGGGTAATATATGTACTAAATTACATTTGTACTCTCCTCAATTCTGGAAAAACAATGATGTGTTCCCAGGCACTGACTAAACTCCTCTAAGGGAATTTGCTACTCAACGTTTGGAATAGGTCTCATTTTCTTGGAAACATGAGTCAAAATACTTGCTCTATCTAAATATACAAGATACGGATGGCTTGCTTTTCTAGTCTCACACTAGGAGACAGCCTTGTGAAAATGAGTGGGGCCCTGAATGAGGGAAATGCTTTTACCCAGGAACTGTTCATTTTTTATAACATTTATACACAGGGACAACAATGCCATAAAGTGTAGCATCGTTGTGTTTTTCCCATACATGAAGTAAAGCACATAATTTCTTCAAAGAAAAGAAAGAGAATAAAATACTATTTCACATGCCATCTAGACTTATGATTTCCTCTCTCCATTTGGGTTTACCTTTCAGCTTCATTTGTTCAAAAATGGCCCTGAATATATTTCTGAGCACTCACTAGGCCTCCTCAGTCCATTTCTCACAGTGATTGTTCTAGTCTTCCACATTCTTTTCATGCAATGTTTTTTACTTCTAATAGGTAAACTTTGCTTCCATCATGCTGAAGGTTACAAATAAACTCCTGAAAACCTGCTCTATTCTTCCTGCTCTTCTTTGTGCTATCCTGACTTTCTGCACCATCTCATACCACTGACTGACTTTGTCCTGAAACTCCCATATTCTCCATTTCCCTCAGCTTCTTTGACCTTTCTGCTTCCTCTCTTTTCCTTTCCCTCTTTGCCTGTTGCTCAGGAATCAGTCTTGCCAGGAGAGTATGATGAAAAAGGCCAAACAACAGAATGAGATGGCCTTGATTTAAATTTCAGCTTATCCACTTATGAGCTATGTGACCCTAGACAAGTCACATAACTTTTTTAACTCTCAATTTTCTTTTTAGTAAAATACGAATAATAATAATTAATTCGCACCACTATAATAAAGATTACCAATACAATAAATGAAAAATGCCCATCCCAGAGTAAGGACTAGAAGATGCTGAGTTCTGTGCAATTCCAAATATCTAGAATCTCTCTAATTTGGGGAGTATATTAATTCTCTTTAAACAGAGTTTCTGAATTGTAAAATCTTAGAGAGCACTACTCACATTACTTCCTAAATACTGGCTCCCACTGAAGAATGAACAAGGTGAATATTGTCTTTAGAGTTGTAATATTGTGGGACAATGTTTTAAAATTTAAATAATAATACCAAATACTTGTCTCTGCTCTGGTCCTGTTCATAGCAGGAAATATAACCTGCTATTTCCTCCTTCTCACGAAACTCTAGGAATTCTTGCTATACAAATTGTCAGCATGGTATAGAAATCCACAATGATTACAGCACAGATGCCCTCAGCAATTGCTGCTATAGAGTTCTGCAGATCCTTCCTCACCATCTGCTAGAAGCTGCATGTTGGTGTCCCTTAGAAATTCATATGCTGAAACTTCATTCTCAATGTGATGGTGTGAAAAGGTGGGGTCTTTCAGAGGTGGAGGTGATAACAGCATTAAGACCCTGCCTTCATGAATGGGGTTAGTGCTCTCATAAAAGGTGCCCAAGGGAATCTGCTCATCCCTCCCACTGTGTGAGGACACGTGGAAGGTGCCACTGACAGAGACTGGGCCCCATCATCACTGAATCTCTCAGCAACTTGATCTTGAACTGTCCAGCCTCTAGAAGCATAAGCAAAATTTCCATTGCCTATGAATTACCCAGCCTAATGCATTCTGTTATAGGAGCAGGACTGTGTGAAGGCTCCAGCTTATTAACTGGCTGTTCCAAGTCAACGTTACTTGGAGTGTTTCTGTACTGTTACTGTTTTATTCTCTGAAGGAAAGCTAAAACCAACTGATGTTTTTAACACACTCTTTTAAAAGGAGTGAGGATAACTAAAACACACCACAAAGACTAGCTGGTAGCTGGCCTTAAAACTGCCTCTAAGAAAAGGTTACTTACTGCTGGGGTCCACTGCCACAAACCTAGCACTAGGAGGTTGTCGAATAGCTCAACATCCAGCAATGAAAGCTCTAGCTTGGAATCTAGGACCAACTCTCTTACAACCTGGAAGAAAACATAGGCCATTCTCTACCCCAGTCTAATACCTCTTTCCTACAGGGGAAATTCTTTTGCTTTATGTTGAGAGCCTCAGTTACACCAATTGTCAACAGGGGTGGTAATGAAGCCAGACAGCTGCAGCCCCCGGGGATTCTTCACAGGAAGGCACACAAATAAACAAGCACACACTTCACACACACACACACACACACACACACACACAAACCTGCTTCCACTCTACTATTTTCAGAAAGATGAAAAAACAAGTCCATATTTAAGGAAGTATCTCTGCTAAGAAACTCAAGCAAGGACTTAGCAAATCAAGTCTGAAACAAGCCTTCCAAAATCACTTTGAACTTAACTTACAGATGTTTTAAAATCTCCAAAAAGGGGAAAAAATCTTTTGCCCTAAAATGTAGAAACTCCCTGCACTCCCTACAAAGGCAATTTTTTTGCATATTTTCAGATCAGTCACCATTGTTTATTTATACACTCCACACTTTTAACATCAATTACCACCAGAAAATTACTCGTTCCTAAAGGAAAAACTGGACTAAGCCTTCAAACAAGCTGTCTCCATAATTTCTGCTTCTTCCAGAAAACCTCTTACATGCTCAACTATCAACTAAGAAGCAGAAGTATAAGGAAGAGTAGTATTGTATATGTATTCAAACTGTGGCTTTAAAATCATTCAGCCTGGTTTGAATCCAAGTTCTACCATTTACAGCTCTGCTGCCTTAAGCAACTTATGTAACCTCCAAGATTCGGATTCCTTATCTGTAAGAAGAGACAATGTAGTCTCTAAGTCAGAAAGAATACATATAATCCATGGCAGAATACTGACTCATCATATGTACCTAATTATTTCTTATTGTTTATAAATTATTAACATTATGCACAACTCATATTTATCTCTCATTATTTACTTGTAAAATTCTATTCTGCACAATGGTACATTTCCCTCAAATTCTCAAGATCTCAGATCTTTAACTTATCTTTTGTTGTCCATATGTCACTTAAATTCTTTACATAATTATGAATCAATGAACATGTGAATTATGAATAAATAAATCAATATAACCACCAAGTACTGTACAGATTTCTTTTAAAAATTTCTTTCACTCTCTTTTTCCTACTGTTAAGATCCTGGCTTGAACTTTCACTTTCTTAATGCCTAATTGTCTCCATCAATATTCTAGTCTGAACACTTCTCACTATTTAGGTTTTCACCCTATAATTCATTGTTCAATCAAATTTTCTAAGACACTGTTTTCTATCTATCATTCTACAATGGCTCTGTATTTCCATATCTGGTTTTATTACAAAATTCTCATTTTAACATCGAGAGATCACCAGCAGCAGGTTTCTCTCCCCATTTGATTTTTCCCTGCTCTCAGGACTGACCTTCTGTTCTATATTCCATAGCCATCGCCCCCACCACCAGCCAAACACACTGGATACTGTCCTGCCTCTGTCACCCAATGGAATTTCTCAAGTCTTTAAGACACAAATCTGAGCATACTACTCCTTGATACTTTTCACTGCAAAAATATAATCTCATTAACTTGTTTATAAAGTCAAGCATGTTTTAATTTTTTCCTTCTGTCCACTTTGCTTTCTTTTTTATTCTTTTTTATTTTACTTGGACATGCTGGCACTACATAATGATTATATTTAGGACAGATAATAGGAAGTAGGGAGATATTTTTCAAATGAGAAGAACAAGAGACAGAGGAAGGGGGAGAGAAGGAAGAGAAAGGGGATTTTAAAAAAGAAAGGATCTAAGAAAAATGGAAATAAAGCTTTTTTTAAATGAGATGGGGAAGAAGAGCTTGAGGGAGAAGGGATGGGAAGGGAAGGAATCAATGAAGAATCTAGGATGTTTTAAGCATCTTGTGAGACAAAAGGAACATGATATAGTTCTGGCTCTTAATGTCCTCGTCGACTTAAAAGATATAAAAAAGTCTTACAAACTTGGCCCTTGTCTACCTGCGGTTCATTTTCCATACCTTACTTGAATCTTATTCATCAGCTTTATTTGATTGACTACCAGCAGTTCTCCAAATGTGCCCTGCTCCCACACTTTTCTTTAGAAGATTCCCCAGAACCCCCACCACTGTTGTCTGGCTAGGGTATTCCTTGCCTATGTTGCTAGAGCATTCAGGAAGAGTTTCTTTCATAAGGTCACAGTTCAGAATATGCAATCTCCTCAGCCTGACAGTCAACCCTTAACTCTTATAGTTAGTGCATGAAACGATTAGCTGTTACTCTATTCTGACTGGGAACATTTATATCATGATACTTTTATTCTCCCCTTCAAAAAGAAAAGGGCCCATGTATCTGAAAACTGCTGTGAGTCATCCCTTCCTTCCTTAAGAAAGTCTGTCTATCTGGCCACCCCCTCAGCCTTTACCCCCAGTGCCTGTATTCTAACACCCTCAGTGTCCCTTATTGCTCTCCTCTGGGTTTCTTTCTCTTGTTTGTGTTTTCTTCTATAGGTCAGCTTTTTATCCCTGTGACCAAATGACGAAGAAAAACAATGTAAAGGAGGAAAGGTTTATTTTGGCATCTAATTTCCAAGATCTTACTCCAAGATCAGCCAGCTCCCATGCTTTTAGGCCTATTGCAAACCAACAACATAATCCAGAGAGGGTGGTGGAGGAAATCTGCTCTCTTCACGGCAGCCAGGAAGCAAAGAAACAAGGGAAGAGTCAGAGAGGAAGGGGCCAGGGGCCAGATGCAGTCCCCAAGGCCATGTTTCCTATGATCTGCTCCCTTCAACAAGGTCCTATGTCCTGTTTCCATGATCTCTCAATAATACAATCAAATTGTGGTCTCACCAATGGCTGAATCCACCGATGAAGTTAGAAGCCCTATGATTCTCTCGCCTTCTGAAAGCCTCACCTCTAACACATGAGCTTTTATCAGCATATTTCAGATCTACATCATAACCCTCCTTTACAACTGAGGATTTGCTCCCCTAGGTCTTGTTCTCTACGACAGTAATTTAATGGTAATTACATAAACTTGAAGGTCAAATAATTCTGGTTTCAGTTTCTCCTAGAATAAAGCCGAGAAAGTCACCCTTTCTGAACATCAGTGTTTTCCGACCTAAAGATGAATAAAGATTATTAATCATAAAGATTAATTAATAGTATGAAAAATGCCCTCCATGCAGAACCCCATAGTAGTCAGACCTTGTTAGGCAGTCAGTCTGCTTATCTGACTGTCTATCTGCCTATCATCTCTCCCATGACCTTTGCTTCTCAGCTTCCACTTTTTAATCAATGTCATTATTTTGAAGATCACAGGACATGGTTTTTATTGCCTTGTGCTTTTATGCAGATGAAACCAACAGTGATGACCACACAAAGACTCACACTCATATATTTTCCAATCACTGAACACATGAATAAATTATCAGAGCATTCAACTTCCTCCTGCACTCTCAGCAGAGGCCTTCCCTACTGCTTTCCAGAGGAATTTATGCCATCAGGCAGGCAGTCCCTCAACTTCTCACTTCCTATCTGTAACCCCACAGTAGCAGAATGTGCCTCTAGCTAAGCACAGGACTTAGCCTCCTTTATGAAGATATCCATTTGCTACTAATCTTCCCTGTCTATATTCTTCTACATTTGTATGACCATATCATCTTCAATCAGACAGTAGCTCTCTTCTCTTCAAATCTTCAAGACATTTTTTTTCTTTCTTTGACATTTGTGAAATGTTCTATGAAAGTCTCAAAAGATGCCCCTGCCCAAGGCATTGGCACATGCTCTTCTTTCACCTGGGATGATTTTCCCCGAGATATCTGCTAAGTTACTCCCGAACCTGTCCAACTCCTCTTCTGCTCTGCTGTCATCCCAGAGACCAGCCCCTCTACAGAACTCTCCCTAACTTCTTCCCTATTTTTATTTTCCAGAATAATCCTCATCACTATCTAATATGCCATCCTTTTAGTGATTTATTTCATTTATTTACCGTTTGTCTCTCCACAAACATGATCTATATAGATATTTTTGCCTATTTTAAATCTTACTTTACCTCTGGAACTTAAAATAGTGCCTGCCACAATGTTCACTATATATTTATTAAATGAAGGAATAACCATGAAACTGATTTTGTTTTATCTCATTAACTTATTTCACAAATATTTGTTGGGAACTTAATAGGTACAATGCAAAGTACCAATGAATGGGAAAGAGTAATGAAAAGGAGAGACAAGGCCTTTGATCTTATAAAAATTTATATTATTTTTAATTACTATAAATATAATATATAAGTATCTAGGTATGCATTATAACATTCTGAAAAAAGAGCCACAATTTCTATTTTGTGTGTGTGTGTTAACACAAAGTACTTTACCCAGAAAAAAACACTCAGAAGTACACAGGGTATTTAGCTCAGTGGTTCTGCTGCCTGCCTTGCAAGCACAAGGTCCCGAGTTCGATCCCCGGTACAAAAAAAAAAAAACACTCAGAATTTTCAAAGTAATTCCCAATAAAATTTATATATCTGGGCAAATCATAAACTTCATAAACTATGCAAAGATCTTTGTTCCCAAAATCCTAAATACTATCAACATGAAATATCAGTGAACAGAATTACAGGAGCAAGAGCTGAAACATGGAAACTACTCTGGAGTAAAAAAATTTCCTAAGCAGAGAGAACAACTATTTGAACTAAGAGAAGTCAATTGAGAGAAATTCCATGATATAATTCAACAGGCAAGGCTTTTATTAGTATCACAGTGTTACTGAAATACTGTGTGAGAGAGAAGAGGGAGGGAGACAGGAGAACCTGGGAGAGCTGTCAGTCTCTGATTGAAGTCTGATCCTGAATGAAAGGGAAAGAAGGCTGGTAGAACAGCCATGAACTACCAAGCATGCTAAGACTTGTTCAGCAAGGCCGTCAAAAGACATCAAGCTAAAGTCAGCTTAAAGGAGTTTTGGGGCTCCCGGGAATGGGCCTGATTTAATGTATGTACAGCAATTGTCATTTGCTCATAGGGAAAGTCTATGGAAGCATGGATACAGGCTAAACCAAAATCATACCTTAGAATTTTGGAGCAAAGCTATCACATCCTTTATAGACAAATATACTCTTTTTGAAGATATACTTTCTATCTTGCTGCTCCATATTACTAAAGCCCGAAAATTTGATCCCAGGTAATAACACTGTCTTGCAATGTGAGAAGCCTGTCACAATGGGTGAGAGGCTGTCTCACTCACCATGCTATAAGATTGGCTATCAAGAAGTGGTATGGATGCCGGGGATTTAGCTCAGTGGTTTCGCCGCCTGCTACGCAAGCGCAGGGACCCGAGTTCGATCCCTGGTACCAATAAAAGAAAAAAAAAGAAGTGGTATGGAGGAAACCACACATGAGCAGATCTAAGGCACAGACATTTTGTGTGAGGAAATAGATCAGATTTTCCTACTATTGCTAGATCCTGCATCCTCACTTTCCACCCACATCTATGACCTCATGGAAAATTTGTCATTACCTGTTGACTGAAGAATAAAAGTGTCCGCTTTAGACTGCAGATAGTTCCACATGCTATGTTGACATACACAAACATGCTCAGTATTATAGCTCCACTTAGAAGTAACACTTACAAACGACTGCAAAGAGTCCTTCTAGTGGTCAGAATTTCAAACAATGCAGCTATTCATTTGCCTGGAAGACCTCACAAAAGAGATAGATCTATGCTGATTTGTGTCCTGTGGCTAACAACAAAGCTAGATGGTCAAGAGCTTTCTAATACAATGGAGTAGTTCTAAAAACTAAAATAAATTATAAGCTATTAACTATGAAACATCATGGATGACTTTATAATCATCATTCTAAGCAAATCATGCAGAATCCAAAGGTGACATATTGTGTAATTCCATTTGTAGTACATGATGCAAAAGAAAAACTATAGGTCAGAGATTCTAGACACTTCTGTAGGGAAGAGGTAGCTACAAAAGAAAATGAGGAAATTGGGGAGTGGGGTGAGTTAATCTATCTTTTATGATGAAGTTAACATTTGTGCTTATCAAATATTACAAAACTATGTATGATAATGGGTGAATTTTACTATAGAATGTATTAACTGAATGGGAAAAAAAGACAACTGAATGACTATAGTAATATCTGACAAAGTAAGCTTTTCACAAAGTAAACTTTTTTCACCCAAAAAAGCAGATATTTCATCAAGAAAACATCCATTAGTCACTTCCTTGTTGCTGGGAAAAAAATATCTGGTACTTGAAACCGAAAGAAGCTTATTTTAGCTCACAGTTTTAGAGGGTTGTTTATATATGGGCTGCTGGCTCAAGCTGAAGCAGCAAGGTGGAAGACCATGGTGGAGGAAAGTTGCCCAACCCATGGCAGCCAGAATCAGAGAAAGAAGGGAAGAGGCATGGACAAGAATGCACCTGTATAGATCACGCCACCAGTGACCTGGCTCTTGGGACCAAGCCCAACTCTTAACAGCAGAGTCAGCTATGAACTGACCAATAGATAATTCACTGATGAGCCGGGGATTTAGCACAGTGGTTCTGCCACCTGCCTCACAAGCGGAAGGACCTGAGTTCGATCCCCAGTACCAAAAAAAAAAAAAAAAGAAGGTAATTCACTGATGAATATAGTATCCCCATAATCTGATTATTTCCAAAATCTTTACTTCTAAACATACAAGATTTTAGGAGACATTTTATATCTAAATCATAACAACACAGCAACATAGCATCCTCTATGTACATGAGACTAATAACAGAGCAAACACATATGAAGCAAAAACTGGTACAAGGAGAAAGTCAAAAATCTACAATACTGTTAAAAATTTCAGTATTCCTATCTCAATAACTGATTTATTGGAAATGGGCAAAAATATCAGTGAAGTATATATAAAACATATGAACAAGTAACCTGAAAATTATCAAGTTGAAATATATACACTATACGCAAAATCAGTGCCATGTATATTCTTTTCAAGTGCATATGGAATATACACTAAATATATTCTAGGACAAATAAAACAAATTTTTAATTAATTTGAAAATTATAAGCATGTAGTTGATTCTTATACATAATGAAAATATAAACCAGAGATTAATAGAGTGGTAGAAAAATCACTCTAATTGAAAATTAAACAGCATACCTCTAGATAATCTATTGATCAAAATATAAATCACAATGAAAATTAGAAAATATTTTGGACTGAATAAAATGGAAACATCTACGTATAACAACTGCTAGACTGATCAGGAGAAAAAGGGAAGACATAGTCAATGCACTAGCCCCCACTTATCTACAAGGGACACACGGCAAGACCCCCAGGAAATGCCTGAAAACAAAGACAGGGCCAAATCTGTTATACACTATGCTTTTTCCTAAATAGACATATGTAAAATAAAATATAATTTATAAATTAGGCACAGTGATAAATCAGTAACTATAATTAATAATGAAAGAGAATACAACAATATAATAAAGTGAAAGTCTCTTTTGAAAAACTCAAGAAAAATACTAATATTTTTGGACTGCAGTTAACCACAGGAAACTGAAACCCCAGAACTGCTGAGAAGAGAGCACTACTATACCCAAATGAAAGATAGGCTATCAGATACTCCAGACTTTAAGAAGATAATGAGGGAACATATAAAAAATTTTGTATCAATAAATTTTCAACTTGAAAAATGGATAAGTTTCTTTAACAAAACAGAAACTATCAAAGCTCAGTCAGGAATAAGTTGGTAATCTATGGAGACACTGAAGTCATGGTTTAAAATCACCCCCCAAAAGAATCTCTAGGCTTTACTGATGAATTTCACCAAAGTTTTAAATAAGAAATATTTTTTTCTGCAAATGCTTTCAGAAAGTTAAAAGCCAACATTAACCTAACAAAAACAAAAAAAATAGATGTTATAGCAAAGAATGATAGACCAATATTTCTTATATACATACATGCAAAAACTTGTAATAACATTTTAACAATATAATTCAATATTTTCTTAAACCTCAATATTTAATGGCTGTGACAGTTAACTTTGCGTCTCTTCTTTACTGGGCATGTGATGGGTAGATATCTTGTCAAAAAATTCTGGGTGTGTCTGAAGGTGTTTCCACAAGAAATTAGCATCTGAATATATGCCCCAACTAGGAGTCTGCAGTCCCCAGTGTGGCTGAGCTCCGTCCATCCCAGGGAAGGCCTGAACTGAAGAAAAGAGTGGAATAAAACTGAGTTCCTTCTCACTCAGCCTGACTGCTTGAGGTGAGGCATCAATATTCTCCTGGCCTTTTATACACGTGGTCCCTCAGTTCCCAGAAATACACTATCAGTTTTTCAGGATCTTTAGTTTGCAGATAGAAGACTTTAGAGTTTCTCAGTTTATGTAATCATGTGAGTCAATTCTTTATGAAATGTGTATGCGTTTGTGTGTGTGTGTGTGTGTGTGTGTGTGTGTGCGCCCTCAAGCACATATTATGGTTCTCCCTCTCTCTCTTTCTGTGTGTGTGTGTATGTGTGCGTGTGTGTGTATCTTCTATTGCTTCTTAGCTAAAGAACCCTGATACAATGATCAAGTAGAATTCAATCCAGGAATGTTGGTTTAATATTTTAAATTTATCTAATTCAGCATATTAACACAAAAGAGGAACAGTAGGATCATAGCAAAGATACAAAATCGTTTGACATCCATTAAAAGTAAATACACACACTAAGAAATACACACAGAAAATAAAATGAAACTTTTTTTTTACTCTGAAAAGGGCATCTATAAAAAAACTTGCAGGTAATATTTTATTTAATCTTGAGACTGAATGCTTTCTCCCTAATATCGGAACAAAGCAATCTGTTCTCATCACTTTTATTCAACACTGTATTGGAGAAACTAGCTACTTCAATAAGGCAGAACAAAAATTCAAGATTGGAAAGAAAAAGATGAATATGTTTATACTAACAGGTAATACTTTGAGCTTCAGAAAAATATTAAGAACTTTAAACAAAACCTACTTAGATCTAACAATGTCATGTACCAAAGTCTTGGAACACGAGGTTAATATACAAAAATTATTTGGTATTTCTTTAGTAATAACACACAAATAGAAATAAAATTTTAAAATCAATACCCTTTATAACAGCATGATACCATCAAATGCCTAAAAGTAAATATAAAAAAGATTTTGAAGACCTCTACACTGGAAAATATAAAACATACGTAAAGTAATTCAAGATCTTAATGAACGGTGGTAACTTACCATTTTTGTAGATCAGAAGACTCGAAATTGTTAAGATATCAGTTGTTTTCACATCTTAAAACAATTTGCTTTGTTTATTCTATGCAGTTCATGTCAAGGTCACAATAAGTTTTGTTGCTGTTACTGGCTTTTTGCTTGTCTTTTTTTAAGGAAATTTACAAGCCAGTTCTATAATCTGTATGGGAAGGCAAAGAACTAGAACAGCAAAGGAAACAGCTAAGAAGAAAATGAAAGCGGGGGAAAATATATTATCAGATATCAACACTTCATAGATATTTACAGTCATTAAAACAGCATGGATTGGGTCAAGTACAGAGCCAAAGTCCAGTGGAATAGAATGAGGAAGTCAAAGGCCCCACATATATGCAATAATCTGTTTTTAAACATTTTCTACTGAAATTCATTAAGGGAGAGGATTATATGTGCAATAAATCACACCATGTAAATCGTGTGTTCATATAGAAAATAATAAACCTTGACCTCTACCTCATCAGCTAGATGTACCCACAAGCACATGTAAATCACAGAAATATTTCTGACAGATTTTAAGATAAAACATAGAATAAGTTTTCACAATCGTGGAATATTCAACATGTTTTCATCAGCACAGAAAAGCACTTATCATAAAAGAAATAACCAATATATTAGACTTTAATCAAATCAAGAATTTTTACTTATTGAAAGACACTATAAGAAAGTAAAAGACAAGTATGCCACAGACTGAGAAAACATATTTGAAATACATGAAACAAAAAAGTTCTTTAAAATTTCTAAAGAGTAACTTAAATTAATAATAAACATAATTCAAAATAAATACAAGGAAAGACTTGAAAAGACACCTCACAAACAAAGATATCAAAATGAAGATATCACAGCAACATTATTTTCTATGAGAAAAAAAAAAATGTGACCATGAGATACCACTATATATCCAACACAGCTCAAACTTTAAAATACTGCCACTAGCAAGTGTTGGTAAAAATGGGAGGAGGTGGAATTCTCTTGCTTTGATTATAGGATTGTAACATGACAGAAACATTTTAAGTATTTGGTAGTATCTATTAAAACTTCATATACTTACATTCTATGAGTAATTCTGTTCTTAAGAACATATAATCAATATAAAAAAAAATTTTTCTTGGGTACCGGGGATCGAACTCAGGACCTTGTGCTTGCCAGGCAGGCGTGATGCCACTGAACTAAGTCCCAAGTCCCAATATAAATTTTTATATGCAATAAAAACCATGATCAAGAGTACTTATAGTATCTTTGGGAATATACAATACTCCCAAGTCACAAATAACCCTATTTCCATGAACAATAGGCCAAGGAAACAAATTGTAGAATATCTCTGCAATGAAAGACTACACAGCAAGGTAAAAGAACAAACTATGTGTAACAAGGCATAGCTTACATAATGATAGTACATGTTAAAGAAATGAAGCAAAACTCTAATGCTTTGATATCAGCTGTCAAAATAGTAGACGTATTTATGTAGAGAAATAAAAAGACTTATAGTTGAATAAAATCACCTAGGAAGCCAGAGTAGGTAGAGAAAAGGAGAATCCTAAAAATAATATTAACAAGGAACATTTAGTAAAGTCAGAAATAAAAACTAGGAAACTTCTTTATTTGACAAATGCTGAAAAATGTTTAATAGAGGACTGGTCGACTCAATTTTAAATACCAAGAGATTGGTACAATGGTACTTTAGTTTACATATGCTTTTGTTTGCGAACAGTTTGGTTCGAAAACAGAAGCACTTGGCAAAATTTTGTGTTTGTTTGTGAATTCTGCATTGCGTGATGAACACAACCGTGGCCATTTTCCCACATGAACATGAACACACCCATCTTTACCAGATTTGTGGAATGAATTAAGTTTGTGAAGAGAGGTTCCACTGACTGGAATCCTACAGGCACCTATGGGCAAGTGGTCACTCCCCATGCCTTCATCTAGTTTGTGCCAGCAATAAAGCCAACTCTCCAGCTTCTTCCTGTAATAAGATTATCCACACATCCAGCACCCCAAGTTAGTAATTAATGAGTTCCTACATCACAGAGAAAAAAACAGGTAGCTCTAAATGGGTGCACGATCTTACTAGTAGCAGCCACTTGCCAACTCAGGACAGAGCTAGCAAGCAGAAATGACTAGCTCCCAATTTTTGTCTAGAATACAGCTGACTATACACCAAATGTGCTAACTCTCCATTGGCTGCCCATTGTTCAGGCTTTTAATTAGCATGGCTTTGGGTGCTAATGGAGCAGGAAGTCCAGAGTCATGTGGAATCCTCAATCAGCATGTAGGCATTCCCCATGGACTGCTCCAGGGACAGAACCAAGCTTTCAATTAACTGACCTGTCTTTAGAGCTAATAGTACCTTACACTCACTAGACATCTAGGAGTGACAAAGAGCAAAACAATGGATTTCAAGAGAGTGGAATCAGAACAAGATTCAGTCATTTGCCACAGATATTCTCCCCAGGTTTGTGCAGAGACATGTGTGAGATAAACTCCAGTTCCCAGCTTCTCCTTGAAGTAAGACAAAACTAACTCTCAAATCTCATGCCCAAACTTTTTCAGAAGCTTGTCAAGGCTTTTATCTCACGTGTCTCTAGTCACTGAAGGAACCTGACATAACCTAATCTACTAGTGACCACTAAAACAAAGAAATGGTTTGGACAATCACAAAGGTTTGAAAAGGAACCAAAAATCTCTTTCTTGGCTGAGGGATGAAATTTAACTACTACATGCAACCAGTATAACAAGGAAGCTATCTTATCTAATGTGCAGAAACCAACACAAAGAGTCAAAAACTAAAGAGAAAAGAAATAAGAAAATACGTTTCAAACAAAAAAATGGATAAATTTCCAGAAAGAAACCCTAATAAAATGTAGATAAGTAATTTATGTGACAAAGAATTTAAAATAACAGTTACAGAGATGTCCTTCAAGTTCACAAGAGCAATCCATGAACAAACTGAAAATATCAATACAGAATATAAAAAATACCAGGCAGGAATCAGAGCTGAAGAATACAATAACTGAAACACAAAGTTCAGTAGAAAGATTCAATAGCAGCTTATATCAAGTGAAAGAAAACAACTCCAAATTAAAAACAGTTCATTTAAAATTACACAGCCTGAAAAATGAAAAAGAATGATAACTTAGTAAGACTATGAGTGGGTTTTTCAGCATCTCAAAAGGGAATGGGATGATACATTCAAAGTGCCAAAAAGTAATAATAATAATACTTACCATTCAAGAGTACTACCCTAAGCAAACTTGTCCTTTAAAAATGAACAGGAGATAAAGACATTCTCAGACAAACAAAAGTTGAGGGAATTTATCATCATTAGACTCGATCTGTAAGAAGTTCAAAAGGGAGCTGTTCAAGTTGAGATGAAAGTATCCTAAACAAGAATATGAGAGCATCAGAAAGCATGAAATTAATTTCTGAAGATATACAGATAAAATCAAGATGTTATATACTTTAATGGTAGTGTAAATTACTTTGAATTCTAGTACATAATTTAAATGATGTAAGAATTAAAACATGTTAGTATAAAATATAAATATAAATAAAATAAAATATAAAATAAAAATAGATGCAAATTCAACAGAATATAATATGGATAGTTAAAAGTGGAAAGTTCTTTACACAGCAGTTAACTGTTAAAATATTTAGTCTGTATAAAACAGACTACTTTAACTATGAGATATTTTAGATAAGCACTTTGATAACTATGAAGAAACTGCCTACAGAAGATACACCAAAGAAAAAGAGAAAAATATCAAACCTTGTCAATACAAAAACCATCATGAAACACATATAAAAAAAAGGAAAAAGCAAGAAATAAAAAAGGACAAAAGAACCACAAGACAAAAAAGAGTTAACAAGATGGCAATACTAAATCTCTCAATTATTACACACAGAGCAGCTACAGAAATAAAAGACTAAGAAACTCACTTTAGATTCACAGACATACATAGAACAAAAACGAAAGGCTAGAAAAAGCTATTTCATGTAAATAGTATCCAAAACAAAGCAGGAATACCCATAATAAATAACTAATTGAGAAAATCACAGAAGATTCCAAATTGCTATAGGAAACTTGAAGAAACAAAGAATAAAACTGGACATACAACAGTTTATGATTTAAAATTATTACAAAGCTAAAGTAATAAAAATAGTGTGTTATTGGCATAAAAACAGAAATGCAGTGGAACCAAATAGAGAGTCAAGAAATGAACTCAAACATAAATGACCAACAAATTTCCAACAGTTGCACCAGCAATGTACTATGGAAAAATGATAGTCTCTTCAGTAAATAGTTCTGGGGAAACTGGATGTCCACATGCCAGAAAATGAAACTAGACTCAACATCATGCACAAAAACCAACACAAAATTGATTAAAGACTCAAACACAAGACCTAAAACATTAAAACTCATAGGAGAACTCAAGAGAAATCAAGGCACATATCTGATAAAGGGTTCATACCCAGAATATATTAAGAAACTCCTGCTTAATGTAAAAAGAAAAATCCAATTTTAAAATGAGTAAAGACCCTAATATTTTTTTCTAAAAACAATGTAAAAATGGTCAACAGTTACATAAAAAGGTGATCTGGAAAAGGTGCTAATCTTCAGGAAAATGCAAATTAAAACTATAAGGAAGGCCGAATCACCCCACTGCAGACAGGCAGGTCTGCCCATGCCCTACCGAGGTCCCCAGTTGCGCGGAATACACCCAATCAGCCCGCTGCACACAGGAAGGTCTGTGCACGCCCTACCGAGGTCCTGAGTTGCGCGGAAGACACCGAATCACCCCACTGCAGTCAAGCAGCCACCTGGTTCCACACTACAAAGATGCACAGGACACCAGACCACCAGACCAAGGTACTGAGTCCCGCTGTTCCCGGCCCAAAGGTAGGGACTTTTGGGTCACCTTCTGTCATGCCACTCCTGGCCCAGAGGGAGGGGCTTCCTGGTCACCATCCCTCCTGCTGCTCCCAGCCCAGAAGGAGGGGCTTCTGAGCTGCCATCCCACTGCTCCTGGTCCAAAGGAAGGGGCTTCCAGGCTACCATCCCTCCGGCTGCTCCCAGCCCACAGGAAAGGGCTTTTGGGTCACCATCCCTACTGCTGCTCCTGGCCCCTGTCCCACCTCACCCAGAGCAGAGGAGGTAATGCATGCAGGAGCTAACAGCTCCGCGCCCCCGTCAAAATGAGAAAACATGTAAATAAGTCTCAAAACCAGACTTCCAGATCACCTACAGCAACCCCAAAGGGAAATGAGATGGAACACTCTGATATTCAACCACCTGGACCCACTCAACTGGCAACAAAAGGGGATCTGAAAAAAATAAAATCAGAAATAATTTCTCAGATAACAGGAGAAATTGTGCCAATAGTGCAAGACATGATTAATAAATCTAGGGAGGAGCTCAGGAACATGATGGAATCCCAACATAAGAAACAAATGGAATCCATGAAACAGATGCAAATAGATTTCCAGGACATGAAAAACTCCATTGAAAGTCTACACAGCAGAATGAGCTAATGTGAGGAAAGAATTTCAGATATAGAAGATAAGATTGCAATTAGTGACCAGGAAAAGAAAAATTGCTTCAAAATTATAAGGGAACATGAGAAATCAATCCAGCAGTTGCTAGATGATGCAAAGAAGAATAACATAAGACTGATTGGGCTCAATGAAGAAACAGGAGAGAGTAGAGATGACATAAAAAATCTCTTCACAGAAATAATGGCAGAAAACTTCCCAAGCAGGGAAAAAGAGCCTGACATACAGATAAGTGAGGCATATAGGGCTCCAAATAGCCTTGATCAAAAAAAATCTACACAAAGGCATATAATTGTTAAGATTCCAGAAACACAACAGAAGAACAAAGTTCTACAAGCAATCAGAGAAAAGAAACAAATCACATACAAAGGAAAGCCTATCAGAATCACAGCAGACTTCTCAACACAAACCATCAAGCCAAGAAGAGCTTGGAGTGACATATTCCAAGCCCTAAAAGAAAACAGACTCCAACCCAGATTGATGTACCCTGCAAAACTATCTTTCAAAATTGATGGACAAATAAGATACTGTCATGACAAACAGCACCTTGGGAACTTCACAAATACCAAACCAGCACTCCAAAGAATTTTACACAATATCCTAGGAACAGACATTGAGGATCACAACCCCAGGAAGCAAAACAGAATGAACTCATCTGGCATGACAAGAAATTAAATGGAAAGGGGGAGAACTCAACAAAAAGAAAAAGTCATGGCAATGACAAGTCAATACATTTCAGTTATAACCATCAATGTTCATGGTCTCAATTCACCAATCAAAAGAAATAGACTGACAAAATGGGTCAAGAAGCAAAATCCAACAATATGCTGCATACAAGAAACACACTTAATTCAAAAGGAAACTCATAGACTGAAAGGTAAAGGCTGGAAAACAATACTCCATGTGACAGGAACCCGAAAAAAAGCAGCAGTAGCTATCCTCTTGGCAAGATCAAGTAGATTTCAAACCAACACTGATTAAGAGAGACGAAAAAGGACACTACATCCTTATAAAGGGAAGAATCCAAGAGGAAGAGATGTCAATCATAAATATCTATGCACCAAACACTAGTGCACCCAACTATATAAAACAAATACTAACGGACATAAAAAGTCATATATGCACTAATACAATTGTAGTGGGGGACCACAACACCCCACTGTCACAAATAGATAGATCAACTAGACTAAAAATAAGTAATGAAATACTAGAACTCAATCGAACTCTGGAACAAATGAACTTAACAGATGTTCACAGAGTCTTCCACCCCACAAAATCAGAATACACATTCTTCTCAGCTGCACATGGGTCTTTCTCCAAAATACACCACATACTCATACATAGAACATGTTTAATTAAGTAGAAAGGAATTGAAGTTATCCCCTGTATATTATCAGACCATAGTGCGATGAAATTGAAGATCCATAGCAAAAGAAACTCAAAAAATTTCATAAACACGTTGAAATTGAACAACACACTTCTGAATAACCAATGGGTCACAGAGGAAATTAAAGAAGAAATCAGACAGTTCCTTCAATTCAATGACAATGACAATACAACATATTGGAATCTATGGGACACAATGAAAGCAGTCTTACAAGGGAAATTCATAGCAGTGAATATGAATATTAGGAAAACAGAACAAGCCCAATTAAACAACCTGATGCTGAACCTCAAGCTTCTAGAAAAAGAAGAGCAGGACAACCCCAAAGCTCATACAAGGGAGGAAATTATAAAGATCAGAGCAGAAATCAATGCAATGGAGACTAAGAGAACGATACAAAAAATCAATGAAGCCAAGAGTTGGATCTTTGAAAGAATCGACAAAATTGACAAACTTTCAGCCAACCTTGTCAGAAAAAGGAAAGAAAAGGCCCAAATCCATGCAATTAGAAAGGAAAAGGGTGAAATTACAACAGACCCAGCAGAAATCCAGAGGATCATCAATACCTACTTCCAGAACCTATACGCCAATAAGATGGACAACACAGAAGAAATGGAAAGATCTCTAGACACATATGAATTACCAAAGTTGAACAAAGAAGACCTAAAAATTCTGAACAACCCAATATCAACCAAGGAAATTGAAAATGGAATTAAAAAATTATCAACTAAGAAAAGCCTGGGCCCTGATGGCTTCACTACTGAATTCTACAAGACATTTAGAGAGGAACTACTGCCACTACTGTTTAAACTCTTCAATGAAATTGAAAGGGAAGCAATACTCCCAAATTCATTCCTGGAACCAACCATCACCTTGATCCCCAAAGCAGAGAAAGACCCAATTGAAAAGGAGAACTATAGGCCAATCTCACTAATGAACATAGATGCAAAAATCCTTAATAAGATAATGGCAAACAGAATGCAGAAGATCATCAAGAAGATCATACACCCTGATGAAGTGGGATTCATCCCAGGGATGCAGGGATGGGTCAATATACACAAATCAATCAATGTAATACACTATATCAATAGAGCCAAGGACAAAAACCATATGATTATCTCCATAGACGCAGAAAAAGCATTTGACAAAATCCAATATGCATTTATGATAAAAACCCTACAAAAAATTGGAATAGATGGTCTCTACCTCAAACTGATAGAAGCCATCGATGAAAAACCAACAGCCAATATCATACTAAATGGTCAAAAACTGAAATCCTTCACACTAAAATCAGGAACAAGACAAGGATGTCCACTATCACCACTCTTGTTCAATATAGTTCTGGAAACATGAGCCACGGCAATTAGACAAGAGAAAGAAATAAAAGGAATAAAGATAGGTAATGAAGAAGTCAAATTGTCATTATTTGCAGATGACATGATACTCTATATAGAAGACCCCAAGAACTCCACCAAAAATCTTCTAGACTTAATAATCAAATTCAGTCAAGTAGCTGGTTACAAGGTCAACACACAAAAATCAAAAGCTTTCCTCTACACAAATGACAGACTCACTGAGAGAGAAATAGGGCAAATAATTCCTTTCACAGTAGCATCCAAAAAACTGAAATACCTAGGAATCATCCTAATGAAAGAAATCAAAGACCTCTTCTCTGAAAACTATGGCACTCTGAAAAGAGAGATTGAAGATGATATCAGAAAATGGACAGACATCCCCTGCTCCTGGGTAGGAAGGATTAATATAGTGAAAATGGTCATACTTTCAAAACTGCTATATAGATTTAATGCAATTCCAATTGAGATCCCAGCAGCATACTTCATGGACCGTGAGAAAACAATCAAAAATTCATTTGGAACAAGAAGAGACCCAGAATAGCAAAAGCAATTCTAGGTAACAGAGACATGGCAGGGGGTATCACAATCCCCAACCTGAAACTCTACTACAAAGCTACTGTGATAAAAACAGCATGGTCCTGGCAAAGAAACAGACTTGAGGACCAGTGGAACAGATTAGAAGATGCAGAAACAACGCCAGACACACTCAGCCATCTCATCTTGAACAAAGGAGCCAAACACCCTCACTGGAGGAAAGATAGCCTCTTTAACAAATGGTGCTGGAATAATTGGGCTTCACTTTGCCAAAGATTAAAACTAGACCTTTATCTCTCACCATGCACTAAACTAACGGCAAAATGGATTAAAGATCTAAATATTAAAATAGAAACTCTGAACCAGTTGGAACAGAGGTTAGGTAGAACCCTTGAAGACATCGGTGTAGGAAAAGATTTTATGAACAAAACTTCAGTTGCCCGGGAACTAGCACAAACAATCCACAAATGGGACCTCTTCTTATTAAAAGGCTTCTGCACAGCAAGAGAAACCACCAGCAGTGTGAAGAGTCAACCCACAATGTGGGAAAAAATCTTCACCTGCTCTTCCTCAGACAAAGGTCTACTATCTCGAATCGATAAAGAACTTAAAAAGATCAGACCTCCCAAATTTAAAGACCCAATCCAAAAATGGGCATCTGAAATGAACAGACATTTGTCAGACAAAGAAGTAGAAATAGCAAATAAATTCATGAAAAAATGATCAACATCACTGGTCATTTGAGAGATGCAAATGAAAACAACGCTGAGATTCCACTTCACTCCAGAAAGAATGGCTGCTGTAATGAAATCAACCAATAACAAATGCTGGCGGGGCTGTGGGGAAAGAGGAACCCTGTTCAACTGCTGGTGGGAGTGTCGACTGGTGCAAGCACTGTGGAAATCAGTATGGAGATACCTCAAAGAACTTGGACTGGAAGTCCCATTTGACCCCGCTATTCCACTGCTGGATATCTTCCCCAAAGAATTAAAAGAATCATACCATAGTGATATATGTGTACCCATGTTCATAGAAGCACAATTTGTAATAGCTAAAACTTGGAAACAGCCCAAATGCCCATCAACTGGAGACTGGATAAAGAAAATGTGGGTTTTTTATAAAATGGAGTACTACTCAGCCATAAAAAATGAGAAATTAGAGACATTTATAACTAAGTGGATACACATTGAGGCAATACTCTGAAGTGAAATAAATAGGACATACATGTGTAAATACCAAATAGTTTCTCTGGTGTGAGAAACTGAAAGTGTAAACAAGGACTAAATGTATAATAGATAATGTGAAGTAGGAAGAAAAGGGGCAGAGGGGAAGGAAGTGGGAGGGCTAGGGGAAAGGATAGACGGGAATGGGATTAATATGAGAAAATGGAAAAATAGGAACAAAATCTTTGTAAATAGGGAGTGATGGAGGGGTTAAAGGGAGGACTGGGCAAGGGTGAAAAATAAGAACCAAGAGAGACTATGTAAAGGTGCAAATTTCCAATGATGAATGTCATTATATTGTATACCTAAAATGTACCAATGATTAGAATGAATAATCGATAATGCAAAATAGGAAGATAAGGTCCAAAGGGGTAGGGGTAGTGGGAGGGGCAGGGGAAAGGAAAGAAGACAAAGGAAAAATGATGAGAAATGGAAAAAATGGAAATAAAGTCTTTGTAAATAGGGAAGGTTGGAGGGCGTGAAGGGAGGGCTAGGAATGGGGAAAAAATAAGAACCAAGATGCATTATGTAAAGGTACAATTCCCAATGAGAAATGTAATTGTGTTGTATACCTACAATGTACTAATAAAAGAATTTAATACAAAAAAAACTATAAGAAAATATTACAACTATTAGAATGGTTAGGATGATAATTACACAAAGAAATTTCAAGTATTAGCAAGAGTGTGGAGAAATGGAACCCTACTACAATGTTAGCTGGGCAAGTAAATTAGCATAATGATTCTACAAAAGCGTGTGGTGGTTCTTCAAAAAAATTATCCAGAAATTTTACAGGTACACCAAAACAAATGCCATTAATTTGCAAAAGAGATATCTGGGCTACCATGATCACTGCAGCATTATTCAAAACAGCCAACTTACAGAAAGAGCATAAGTGTCTGTCAGCAGAACTGGATAAGGAATGGGAACTCAAGGGGCCTCTAACAGATGACATTATAAGAGTATACACCAATTCTGTAAAGCTCTATGGGGTCGGGGGAAGGAACAACAAGTAGCAGAATCTTCTCAGACTTACAGAATATGCCCGGGTCACTGATGGTTGTTTCAGCTAGGAGGACTCTTCTGGTTACATTTGGTTTCAGACACAAATACATAAGGCTCCTGCAGTTACTAACTTAATCTAAAAATCTCAACCACACAAATACTATAGCTTATTTTCAATTTCATAACTCTCTGCATGTTTGACTGATGGACTTTTTCTGACATACCATCAATTCAAAGGTGCAAGGTTGTCTCACAAATAGGAACTGCGTGTGGTGCTTTTGTTCCATCAACTGCCCAGATACTATAATAAAAACGTGAGAATGCAAAGACCCACCAGAAAACTGCCAAGTTATCAAGGGGGGAACTGTAGTGCTCCTTAATGTTTAATAGAAAAAAAACCCAGTGAGAGTTTTCTCTTGTATTCGGATCAAATAAATATAACCAAACAATAAATTGATTTTCTGATTTCAAGTATATAGCAAAACAGATTAATTTTAAATATCTAAGTATTTTAGGACTATGGACTAATGTAAACTGAGAATATTGCTCTTTGAATGCAAAATACCTATGGTTTTTCCTCCCTTTGCAAAGGGGAAATAAATAATGCATCACTTCAATTCTGTTTCTCTCTCTTACTGCCTGGCCTGGGTTTTCTTCTTCTGTTAGTGGAGTGTTAATTCTGTCACATTCCATTTATATAGTATGTTTTATCACGTTTTATACTGTGATAAGTACTTCAGTGAAAAAAAGTAGTGATTAATGTGCTTAATTTAACACTGCTTAAAATGACCTTAATGTTTATATGTCCCAAATACATTATCTGAATATGGAATGTCTGTCTTGCTTAATACATTTTCTATGCTTTTCTTTAGTAACAGGCATATGTAAAGACTGAAATTCAACACTGTCCCAGGTAGAATAACAACTGGGGAGCCCACAGTGCCTTCATCTCAGTCTCATTCTCAAGAAAAAGCTTCTTAGATGACTGCCTTCGCGTGAGCTGTCATTTGAAACTGAGCAGTGGATAACTTGCACATGCATTCATTCTTTTGTTCTCAAAGGTAATTGTTTGGAAGTTAGAAAGAAATACTACTGCCCAAAAGCCCTCATGGTGACAAGCTAACTAGTGCACTAAGAAGATCAGTGGCAGTACACCTACAATGTGGTCCTTGTAGACATTTCCTGGAGGGTGGGCATTGAGGGATAGGATATTTTTTTAGGATGCTAAAACCAGGAAGGGGCCCTTTCTGCATGACTTCAGCTCCCTTGGGATTTTTTTTTTTAATTAGATGATCTGTGCCTAAAGCTCATTTGCAGATGGCACAATGGGCCATGAGGCTAGGGCTTAGACTGTATCTTACCATAGTCGTTGTCATATGATAATTTGGGGGCACAATTTATGTTTGGCTCACTTCTCACAGATTATTTCTGTAAAATATTTTGCTAGAAATCATGATATACTCCTTATTGTAACCCAGTAATTTATATTCAGCAGGCATATCATTTTAAAATTTGAAATGTTAAATGATTAAAACTGCATTTGTCTTATATGTTAAAGCTACATTCTTGGCCACAGGAACCAGGGAGTTCGCTCGTGGAAAGAAACAACAAATCCTTCCTTCCTTTGTTTTGCCCTAAATCCTTCCTTCCTCTATTCAAAAATCACAATGCACTCTTCAAAAAGAACACACCATGCGTCAGAGAGATCCTGAGTCCCAGCTTTCCCTCTGTATATAGGAGCATTGGCAAATGACACAGTTCAATGCCAGGGCCCAACCCGCTTGTCTAGCAACCTAATTGACAGTGCCTGTGACATGTGTCAGGATGACTCCTCTCAGAATGGCTCACAGATTTGAGCAAATCGAAAAGGGCGATGGAGGGAAAACCTAATCACACCTCCTCCTTCATCAGCAGAAGAATAAAGTGCCAGTTTGGCTGTTGGGGATCATGTCAGAAACTCAAGAAGAAATTATTTGCAAGCAACACACATTCAAGGAGGGGAGCCTCCCAGGGCAGACAATAGGAACATGTGAGTAAGGGCCCCCAGTGTGGGTGCATGATCAGGATGCAGCTGTGTGACTATCAACAAAGGAATTTTCAAAGGGTTCCTGGACGGTGATGACTAAAATTATTCATCTAAGGACAGGTGCATTAAAAAAGAGAAATCCTGTTGACTCCTAATATGAGGACTAAATATCAGGATCCAAGAGAATGAGAGCAAGAGAATCACAGATAGCAAAGGCAGCTATGCATGGCAATGCTGATAAATTAGTAATATAGCCTGAGGCTTTTCGCCAAGAAAACTGCCAACACCATGGCTCAAACTGTCATGAGACATGTTTAGTTGTATGTCAAAAAAGTCAAATTTCACTCTCCTCATCTAGTAGAGCACAAAAATACATAATGCCCTCCTGCCCAATCACAACCCTGCCCACAGAGTTCGTGAAATTTGTGTTTTTTCACACATCATATATTTTCCAGTATACTATTAAGTCATTTCTGTCTCATCAAAAATGAAGAATTTAATTAACCAAAAAATAAAAATAAACTATTAATCAATCCCTCTTTGAAAGGAGTTAAGGAATGCTCTCCAGTTAAAAAGAGGAGTCCACATTAGTCTGTTGTCGCTTCTGCATTCTTTGATGCATGTATTCCAACAAGTCGACAGACCTTGCCACACTCCAGTGAGTCACAGGGAATTCTGATGGGACAGCACATCATGCACATTGCAGGTAGTAATGCTTCCCATCGGTTTAAGCTCTGAACATACTGTGCAGCTCCTTAGAGATAATGATTTGGCTTCTCTGCCTGTAATTTTCATTGTAGGCATTTCCAAACCATTCATTGTTGTTTCCAACTGAAGTTTATTGAGTATCATATGTCACGCCCCCTGAGAGATCCTGGTTCGTTGCTACTCATTGTAAACTTTGCAAACATGTCAACGGTACATGCATTTAAACTTTTCAGTATTTGAGTCTGTAGAAGCTGTTAATTAATGGGATAAAAACCCTAAGGATGAATATTGTTTTCTCTCCTTTTTTTGACTTTCTTTTATTTTAAATTATAAGCTCCTGGAAGGCAAGTTTTGAATACTGTTTATTCTTAGGTTTTTCTTCTCCTAGATATCATCCCACAGACAAGGGCTTCACTATTTTCTACCAACAGAAAAGGATTTAAAATACTGTCATGTATTAGAGTAAAATAAAAACTTTGCACAATTAGAAAAGGTCAATTCTTTACAGTAAGTTATTTCATTAATTCATCCATCTTTATTTTTCAAAGCTTTGTAATGAAATCCTACTGTGTGTCAAGAATAACACCAGATACTAGGGATAAAATAGTCAGTGTAACAGATAAGGCTCTGTCATCTCAGGGAGACTGCACTCTTATAAAGTATAAAGTAGAGAAACAAGCAAATAAATAGTTATGTTATGGTAAGTGCACAGAGAAAAACTAAAGAGGCACTACTATGGAAAACAATGAGAGGAGGTCACCTCAGATTACACAAAGAAGATTTCTCTGAACAGCTGACATTTGGTGTAAGAACTCACAGGACTAAAGAATTTTAGGGTTTTTTATTCAACATCTAAAATGTACTAGATTAGACAACATTTCCTTAAAATTCACTACCCAGAACCTCAGAATGTGACTTTATCTGGAAACAGAATTTTTGCAGATTATCAAATCAAAATGAAGACATGCTGTAATACAGCGGACCCTCATCCGGTGACTGGTATCCTTACAAGAAATGGGAAATACAAACACAGGCACACAACAAAGAAGACTGTTTGATGAAGGGGTGGAGAATGGAGTGATGCTTCCACAAGTCACTGAGTGCCAGCAACCACCAGCAGCTGGAGCAGGCGAGGAGCAGTCACCTCTAGAGCTTTCTAGGTGTGCACAACCCTGAAAACATCTTGATCTGGGACTCCCACTCTCCAAAACTACAGGAGAATAAACTTCTACTGCTTTATGTCACTTAGAAATTTGTGGTTAAAAAAAAAAATATGGAGTTTCTTTCAGCAAGATGGAGTTTGGGACAATGAAAGTACCTGTCTGAAGCAGAAAGTCCTGTATGGCAGGAAGGCAAAAGCTGATGCCTGCTATCTCTAGAGACACAAACTCCATGCACCACTGATCCTGTAACATGAAGATGGAACTTGAAAAACTTCATAAAATGTGTGGTATGTGTGATGATGATTTCTTGCAACTTTCACTAAAGTTCAATGAGAATGAGAGAACTTCAATCAAAGCACACAAAAATGGAAGAAAATATGTTTTTTCCAAGAGAACTGTATCTGCCTTTGGCTAGAAATTTTAAAAGTTGTTGAAATATAGAGTCTTACATTGTGTTGGATCAAAAAAGGCATATTGTATGACCTATACCGAAGGTCACAGGAGAAAAGAAATGGAGGCTGGAAAGGAAGGTGGAGGAGGCACATCCTGATTTCCTCAGCCTTTCCTAAGCATCTTCTACTCATCAATCCCTGCCTGTCCACAGACCTTCCTCTAGTGGGAAGCCCATCACTGGGCTACTGCCCATATCCCAGGGATGCTACACAGTGCCTTCCTCCCCAGCAGGGCACTCGCTAACAGAAGCCATTAATCTAAAGGCTTAAAAGCTGGCTAGTGAGTGTTGAGTCTAGTTTCTAGCAGATGGGTAATATCAATCTATGGTCTAAAATTAAGGACAAGGATGCATTTGTCTGATTTTGGTTATTAGCCCATGAGTTAACAAATAAAAGTTGACTAACACCCTCAGATAAACTCCAAGCCTAGAAAACAAAGATGCAATCAATTACATAAATGGTGCAAACTTGAATCAAAGAAGCACCTTTCCATTGTGACCTCTAATGTGGTCACAGAGAACAATGAAATAAACAGTACAAACAAGTAGAATTCAGATTGGTAAATTTTTGCCATCTCATGATAGAACACACTATATCCTATGGAACTGTGAGTTTCAAATTACAAGCTTTATTTGAATGTGCCTATTTTCCCTCTGAGACACTGGAGTGTTTGGCAGTGTTTGCTCTGAGCATTCATACCAAGTCGCTAATGATGAGCGGCTACGTTCAATCTGATCAAGGCGAGTGAATACCACATTGAGTTCCTGGACTTGGAGCTGGATGCCACCGGATATGGCTTTGGTTTCCTCTGGACTTTGGCTGAGGCCTGCACGCCCAAACTGCTAGTGTCTGGGCAGGGCCCTGGCTGAGGCCTGCGCACCCACGCTGCTGTTTTCCAGGAGGGCTTGTCTGGTTTTTTCTTGCTTGGTAAGGAATGAATATGTGGTGTAGGTGACATAATTGCATAAAATTATATCAAAAGATCTTGAAATTCTATATGTTGAAAAAATCATTTATGTGTATCATAAACAATCAGGAGTTCGATCACATAAGACGTGTTGTTTCGCCTTCCCAACATCCAGTCCCACTTCACTTGTTCTTTATTATAAAGTCATTCAGTCTGCATTTTATGTCCATGTTATCTGAGGTGGGCTGTGACCCACACAGCACAAAAGCCAGACTTAGATGAACCAAACACTTTGATTAGCTCGGAGACCATCAGAATCATTGAAATCTATCAGTAAACATGAGCTCCAAGGTTACTTATAACATTCTATTAGCTTAGCAATTTCCTGTCCTGCCTTGTTGTTCTGGAAAATTTCTAATCTTTCAAAATAAAATTTTGATGTTATCTTCTCTGTAAAACCTTCTCTATTTCTTTCTCACAATGTTACTTCTTTTTGCTTTATTTCTCTCCTTACTTTATTCATATTTATTGAGCACCTACGATATTCCAAGAATTATGTTTAGTCCTAAGGATTCAAGCAAAAAGAAGTTATGGTTTCCAGTTTGGGAGAATTTATAAACAATTTGGGAAGAAAAAGTAAAAGTGAGGCAGCATAAAAACATATGCATTTTCAAAACAATTACTCAACTGATGTCATATTGGTAATTGACAGCAGAAACTCCTTTTATTTCCTTTTTGAGAGGGCACTGTTACCTTATTTCCCTGAAAATAAGACCAAGTGTTTTACGAATTTCTGCTCCAAAAGATATAATAGGCCTTATTTTCAGGGAATGTCTCATTTTTTTCATGTATAACAATCTACATTTATTCATGTGCCAAAGTCTACATTTATTCAAATACAGTCATGTCATCCTCTTCTGGAACATCATCATAATTCTCCAAACCCTGAATTGCAGCCTGAATTTCCTGCAACTTCATTTCCTATGGAGCCATTGGCCCCAATATCTGATATCCATCAATACAGCACTCCTTAAATGAGCACTTACCCACATAACCTCCTCATAGTGCATTGGCAACACAGCTGTCTGTGATTTTACCACCTGAATTCGTCACCAAAGTCACAAACTTTTGCAGACTTTGCTTCACAAAGTTTCCATTAAATCAAGTGTTAAGATTATGAGACATTGTGGCAACAAAAATGATGATAGCTAAGAATGATGGGCCACACAAAAATGACAAAAAAAATTGCAAGCATCAAAATTCAAAAAATGTTTATTTCACACAAGTGTATTAAGTACGCCCTTATAACACAAAAATGTATTGAACTATGAGGATTCATATTGGACACAACCACGTCCATTTATTATCAAGTGCATATATTATTTGTGCTTGTGTCTGTACTCTGGTCATCTGGCAATGTATCAAGTTCATCTGTTTATATAAGGGTTTACCTCTCATTCAAACAGGTCTACTTGGGTGTTTACAAATACAGAACTTAATTTTAATTCATATTATCATTTAAGTATTAATGTCAAGAATATTTATTTATATTTAATTATATATTATTTTATAATTCAATATGTCTACCATGTGTTACAAAGGGACATAATAACTGTGTCCATTTGGCTGACAATCTTAACTGGGCTTATTTTGGGGGTAGGGCTTATATAATAAGCATCCTGAAAAACCATGCTAGGGGTTATTTTCTGGTTAGGTTGTATTTGAGGTACGTTGCCCAGGGAGGGTTTAAATTGATAATCCTCTTGCCTTGACTTCCAAAGTAGCTGGGATTAGAAGTGTGCACCATTGTTCCTGGGAAGGACTACACTTTTTTTTTCTTTTTGGTGCTGGGCAGGCACTGCACGACTGAGCTACATCTCCAGCCCCAGGACTACACTTTCAATAGAAGTATATTTCTTGGGAAAGGAAAAAAGGGAATGGAATTAATAAGAGAAAATGAAAAAATGGAAACAAAGTTTTTGTAAATAAGGAGGGATGGAGGGGTTGAAGGGAGGGCAGGGGAAAGGGGAAAAAATAAGAACCAAGAGAGTATGTAAAGGTTCATATCCCCAGTGATGAATGTCATTATATTGTACACCTAAAATGTACCAATAAAAGGATAAAAAAAGTGTATTTTTTTATGTTTTAAACATAGGTGTCTTATGACAACCAGTACCCATGGAGGGTAAGTGGAGAAGAGATTTAGCAAAATCCTTAGCAGAATTCAGGAAAAAAATGATCCATTTATTTCCTTTTTTGAGATGAATAAAATGATCACATAAAAGAATACCACACTTAAATCAGTGCAAAGAAGAAAAGACTTTGTCAAGAACATAGCAAGACATGAGGATTTTTAAAAGTGAAACAGAAACATGAACAATAAGTTTAAATGAAGTAGAGGAAACAGCAATACATATGGAAAGCATTCAAAGGAAAGCAATTTGTATAAATAGACATTCCTAAGGAAAAAAGTAAAAGACAGAAAACATTTAAAGAAAACTAGAAACAAACACTGAAAATGAACACAGCCATACTGTATATTCTGATAAATTTATTAGACTACAAATAGAAAAGAAGAAAAAGAGAGAAAGAGAAAAAAGGAGGGCTGGAAGAGGGAGAACATACCCGCTGTTCTTCACCACATTGCTGTGATTGCTCCCTAGTGACAGCAGCTGCTTCAGAATCTCAACACACACTCACTTGGCTAAAACGATGCTAACAGTGGAAAAGTAAGACAGGAATCTCCTATTCTCACTGCAATTGGTGCTGCACATGTATATATTAGCAATGTAAATATTACTTACCATGGTTCACTCATTACATGAGCAAATAATGTCACATATTTACAGACATTCCTTTCAGAAAATCCCTGTATGTCAAGAAGATGAGCCCTATTAAAGTCCTTTCCTGGATATTTCAATTTCAACTCAGATTTTTCTCAGTGCTTTAAAGATGAAAATCGTGTTGGCCAACAAAAAATTCTGTAATGACATCTAAGGATACATCTAACTATCAATCTGGTCATTTGCTGAAGTGAATGCTAAAAGGTGCTCTTTAATACTGCAGATAGTAAAGGGGAGAATCAAATCACATCAAGTGGAGTATGATGAATTATCATCCACGTAGCAGAGCGGTCTTGTGAAATCACTACTTCCTGTTAGGAAAAATAGTCTCTCCTGAATAAAGGGCTTCTATCATGTATAAAAAGAGAAACCAGCCTTGTATCTCTATGAAAACTTATTGGGAGAGACTTGTGTTAAACTCAAAAGTAGTGAAAAACAACACAGGCAAGCAAAGATTTTTGCCTAAGAGCCACACAAACAACAGATTATTGAATTATGAACAATATCAGACATAAGCAAAGTAAATTTTATTTCTCCCTTTCTCCCACAACATGTCTCGGAATCTCAAAAGAAAACAAAATAAATCTAGCAAAATTCAGATATAGCCAAAATAATTTCACTCCAAAGGGATGTGAGCATAATTTCAATTAAGCAAGTAGTGATTAGGACTTCTTATAGTCTGGGTCACTGAGAGAAACATCACTAAAGTTAAAGAGTAAGAAGAAAGTTCTGACTTCAGGTTGCTTTGGAATTTTAAATCTCAATTCCCAGGGAACACAGCACAGCCTTCTTCCTGGACTATTTACTAAATCAATGTTGCTAGGTTAATATTTTCATTAGTAAAGAGAAACTCAATACAGAAAAAAATCTCTCAGGACACTTTAATTAAAACGAGGTGGATAAAGTTAGATCACAAGCCACAGGAACAGGAGGAGGGCCACCCAAATCCTCCTGAGGCTTGCAGAAAGTGTTCCTGGGTAGGGAAACTGCTCATGAACTGGGTTTTAGGACAAAGTAATGAGATGTGGGATGAGGGAAGGACTGTTTTATAAAAATAGCAAGTAATGGTGATAAAAATAGCCTGGGAGTTTTGAAAAACCACAAACTATTTGGTAAGAAGATACTCCAAGGATAAGTAAGACATAGCCTGGAAAAATATGGAGGGAAGAGTATTTTAGGCAGAGAAAACAGTGTGTGGGAAGACCCTCGGGAAGGGAGAAACCAGGCACATTTACAGACCTGAAAGGAGCCACTGTGGCTGGAGCACACTTGAGGCGGGGGAAGCTCATGCAGTGTTTCGTGGGGATGATCAAGATCATATTTCGCCCTCAGTTCACAAGAAACTATCAGAAACTTCAGAGAGGAGCGATATTTTAAAATGATTAAATGATTACATGGGACACCAAGTGAAGAATTGATTATACAGAGGCAAGAACGACCACAGAAAACAACAGTAAGACTTTTCATTTGCCCGGGCAAGATATGATAATGATTTGGGCCGGGTTTGTGGTCTTGCTTGATGAAAGAAACATAAATATGAATGATAAAATGTAAAAGAACTTGGATGGGAAGGTGCAATTTATTCTATAGCTACAGAGAAATATTGAGGAATTCCAAGATTCCAAGCAGGAATGTAACTTTATCTGACAGTTTATGACAAAAGTTTGAAGACTGAGGGCTGGGGATTTAGCTCAGTAGCACCGCGCCTGCCTCACAACTGCAAGATCTTGAGTTCAATCCCCGGTACTGAAAAAAAAAAAGTTTGAAGACGGGAAGAAGAAAGACATTCTCAGTTTTTAAAAAAAATTAGTCAATGAGAAAGAGAAAGAGGACACAGTGATAGAAACTGTACTGAAGGAAACCCAGTTCCAGTGCAACTTCAATGACAGATGACAGAGAACAGAATTTAAAATGGACAGATCTTTGTCCTCAGTTTCTAACTGGGGAGTTGCGACTTTGATATAGAAACTATGAGAAGAGAGAGATTTCGAGAAGTAAAGTCAATAAATTTACTCTAGGATGCACTAGGTTTGTGGGGCCTATGGGATATGGGGTGGGGGGAATGAATGGAAGTTACAAAACTGTGGCTTGGGAGGAAGGTCTATATAAGCCAGAGGGAATCTCCAGCATCAGTGTGTGGGTGGCATCTGAAGTTATAGGTCTAGATAACTGCCCAGGAAGAAGGCTTTGCAATCCGATTCTAAACCTCTCTCTTCGGCCAATGCACTAGAAGCGTAAGACAAGTCCTCCTCCCTAGTCCTCGTCTCTGGCAGTGATTTTGGCCATGGCAGCACACTCACCACAGGGAATGCAGAGGCCACAGCAACCAGAATGCACGAGCCCCATGTCACTTTTCATATTCTGTCTCACTCCCAAGTTATTACAAGCTACTAATAGAGATTTTAACAGGCATTCCTAAGGAAACACTAAATAATAATAGGCATTCCTGAGGAAACACTAAAATAGTTGCCCTCACACAATGTACTCTCCAAAAAAAATATGTTAAGTATGGAATACTGACCAGAACAATGGAAGGCAACAAATGAGACTGAGGTAGAAAATGGTTGAAGAGAAAGAAGGAAAACTAGAAAGAACAACTCCAAAGAAGCTTAAGGAAGAGGTGAACGTTCAAAAAACATTGGTGAGTAAATTTATCACAGTCTATTGTAATTACTTCTTTCTACCCTCTCACAAATAATAGATATTAGGCTATTGTTTGTCAAAATGAATAAAAATCTCTGGATGCCCTAGACCTGCCTGACTACAAAAGAAACAGGATGAACTACAATTTTGCCCAGTAAACCGGCCTTCCATCAATGCTTCCTCTTTATCTGTCACTAAAGAAAGATAAACAGAATGATTTCCCTTCAGGAATAAAGGACTGGCAATAACAAATTACTTTTTAACTTAAAAAAAAGAAACAAATGTCAGTAACAAGTTGTGTGAGACACAAACAATCCCAAAACCAAAGCACACAAGTGTAAGGCAATGTTGAGTGAGGGAGTTGCTTAGCTGGATGGTTAGTGCCTTGATATTTCTACATTCTTAGCACCTGACACCTGGTAGGCACAAAACAAATGCCCAGTGAAGCAGAGTGAGCTGAATTTTCAAATTGAGGGGGCTTGGTTTTCTTTTCTTTGTATTTTCACAGATGCTTTTGACCAAGTTACATGTTGCCTCCGGCTACCTACCACCTACTATTGCCTGAGACTGTTACCTCTAGAAACTTCCTTCATCTCCCCACCTCTCCCTGCCACCATCTCTGGTCTGAGTCAGAGGCCCTACTGAGCTGACACAGAAGGGATTCTCAACAGGGAACAACTGTATGGCCCTCTTTTGCGATGTTGGGAAGTATCTGGGGACATTTTGTGATGTAAAACTGGGAGAGGGGGTAGCAGTGTTACTCTTTTCTACAGGCAGAGGACATGATAGTGCCAAGTGTCTTGCCATACACAGGTCTGCTCCCAAACAACCTTACCCAGCCTAAAGTGTCAACAATGCTAAGGTAGAGAATCTCTGGGCCGAAACATTCTTTCTTTGCTTCTCCTTCTTCTTACTGCACTGTAATAGAGTTTCTGTTTTTCTGTCTATATTATGTCCTTTGAAGGAAGGAACTTTCACCTATTTTATCTGAGGGTTTGGCACCACAAATCACAATGTTGCACTTACACACCAAGGACCATGGACAAATTTGCTGAAACCTTTCCTTGTTTCTAGTCTGGCCTAGCAACTAAAATTGTTCAAGGAATTACAGAGTATCTATTACTTAATCCTTCACCACTTGAAATTCATCTTTCACTTCCTAGCCTATTCAAACGATCTTGGAGAAATCTGCCAGCTTTTCTTTTGTTATCTGCATGTTTCAAATTAGAATATGTTTTGTGCAAATGTGAAGTTTTTATCCTTATTACTATATATAAAATTTTGAAAGTAAACTTTCTCAAGCATTAATCTTCGGGGTACTGTAACATTTGAATGTCTCTGTTACATAAAGTATCCCTTTCTTTCCTTCATTGGCTCTATCTCTGTTATAGTTTCCAAGGCCACAAAGCTTATGGTAATTATATTGCCCAATATCTTTCACTGGGAAATGATGTTGGATGCTTAAATCCATTGGTTCTTCTATTCATGAGTGTTTATGTGTCCTTACCAAGGAGCTTGCATAGTTTAGTTAAACATAATTTCCTTTTACAGAGAGCTGGGATGCCTATTCTCCCACTAAATTTGGTGTTTAAATATACAATGGATGTGTTTCTCCATTCTTTGTTCAGCTGGTAACTGGTGAGACTTCTCAAGGGATAGTTTCACCTCCTCTGAACAATCAGGGCAAGAGATGTCAACTGGGCAGAGGGCATGGGCAGTGGAGCTTCTGGGAATTCAGCATCTGTCTGTGCTTCCACTGAGCTCTTCTAATGCCGCTCCCCAAGGTACATATCTTCCCCTAACCTCGGTGGCTCCACTGTTAAGGCAAGCATAATATTTACTAATCCCTTGTTTTTGAGGAAAGAAAGATCATGGCAGAGAAGCATAAACGAGGACTGTGGAGTTCAAAAGGCTTGCCTTTGAGACTCGGGGCTGTTACTCTTTCACTTTGTGACCAAAAACAAAGAAGCAGAGGAATAACCTTGGTTTGTATTCCACAATATTGTCACACCACATTAAAGATCACTGAGCTCCACCTGGATGGTACATAAAGTGTTACCAAAACTTCTGGGGAGCACTGTAACCTATTTATAGGACACCTTACTTTCAGTGTATAAGCAATATTTACATATATAGGCAGGTAAAGAAAATTCTAAATACATATTTCTTCATTCTTTACTCTAAATTACCTTGAACTCCTTTGACTTTGAAAGTCAATTTTCTAAAATCAGCACTCTCAAAAATCAGTCTCTACAAATAAAAGCAAAAGTATAATGAAGATAAGGAGAAAAAGATATAAACTGGCCAGAAACCAAACTATATTTAGCTGTTTGGCTTTCACCATTGATTTTTCCAAGTATAGCCATGTGCTGCTTAACAATGGGAATACATGCGGAGAACTATGCCATTAGGTAATTTTGTCACTGTGCAAACATTAGAGAGTAAGCCCCACAAAACCAGACGGTATCCATCAATCGTCCAGTGTGGCCTCTTGATGAAATCAACAGGCTCAGCAAGTCTGAGATGCATGAGGCTGCTGCTGGCATAACACAGCCCACTGCTTTCCAGGGAACTTTTTTAGAAGTAGAAGGAGTACATTCTAAAGTAACAGTAAAAAGTATAATATAGAAAATATGTAAATTGCTGAGAGACTTGATTATTACTGTTAGCGACTATTACGTACTGTGTTTAACTTTTTGCTCTGTACTTTTCTACATACTGTTAGTGGTACAATAGATCTATTTACACCAGCCTTACCACAAACACTGGAGTAATGTGTTATGGTGTGACATTGCAATAGCTATGTCACTAGATGACTGGAATTTTTCAGTTCTAATATAATCTTAGCAGGCTGTCACTGACCAAAAAATCACTATGTAGTACATGATTATATTATAAACATAAGATCCTATCAACCATTACAAGCAAGTAGGTTACCTTATTATAATTTATTATATATTGTTTTCTCTGCCTATAATATTCATCTTCATTAACTCCTCTTTTCTTTCAAATATTACTTCCTTGTAAAGCCCTTCTCTCAGGCTGAGCTAGTTGTTTCTTTCCCCAGGCTCACATCATTAGAATTACTCATGTTGCATTTACTTGACTAAAGATCTATTTTTCCATACTACAGTCTAAGTTTCTACATCTGTTACTTTGTTGGTGTCCAACACAGCATATAGGTGTTAATTTAATGTTAAATGTGAGAACGGGAGAGACAGAGGAGATAAACCTTATCCAGGTAGAGCTGAGCCTCAAAGACCCTTCATTCATTCACTTATTCATGAATTCAAAAGTCATTATTGACCACCTACTATATGCTAAATACTATTCTAGGCATCAGATTTAATGTAGTGAACAAAATAGACAAAATCTCCAGTGAGATAATTTTTAAAAGAGGATGTAGAGAGTAATCAGACACATAACCTAGAATATCACTGGTTTGAAAAAAATAAAGCAATGCAGAAAAATAGAGTGGATTCTGGATTGGGAGGGCATTTGTTTGTGTAGACAGCAGTTCCAGAAGGGCTGAACACTGCAGTTTACTTTACATTTGAGTTAAGAGCTAAAGAAGTTGGGGAACAGTCCAGGCAGAAGGAACAGTAAGAGCCACGGTGCAAAGGGAAGTCACTAGTCAGAACACTGAAGCAGCAGCAGAATGACGGGCAGCATAGGTAAAACAGGGGTGATAAGGAATTAAGTCTGAGAAATTGCTTTTGTGGGTGTTTTTAATCTATGACAAAAGTTTTAGATTTTAATCTGAGTGGGATGGGAATTCACCAGAGGTTTGGAACATATGATTGACATGACCTGATTTACGTTTTGAAAGTGTCATGCTGAATGCTGTGGTGGAAATGTCTACATGGGAGCCAGGGTGGAAGGAGAAAACCTGGTGTGCAGCCTATTGCCATAGTGCAGGTGTGTGAAAATGGGGGCTTAGACCAGTGCTGTGAGAAGTGGAGTGGTTCTGGATATATTTATAAGGCAGAGCAAGAGAATTTCCCGATGGACTGATATGGAGAGTGAGACAAAAATTTGAGTTAAAAGCTGGATGTGGTGGCACACACCTGCCATCCCAGCACTTGAGAGGCTGAGGCAGGGGGATCACCAGTGAGTTTGAGGCCAGCCTGGGCTACATAGTGAGTTTAAGGCCAGCTGGAACTATACATCACAACCCTGTCTCAAAAAAAAAAATTTACAATAAAAATTTTTTTAGTTAAGGCCTCCTTCAGAATTTAAAGCTTGATTGACTTGGTAACTAGTAAGGTTATATCCTGAAAGGAGGAATACTGAGAAAAGTTAATTTGGGGGCGTGATAACAGGAATCAATAACTTTGCTCTGGATATGGCTGCTTTGACATGTCTATTTGATATTCAGGTAGAAACAGCTGTGGAGGGAGAATGTGAGTCAAGTACTATAAATTTGTTAGTCACTAGCCTTTAAATGGTTTTTAGAATCATAAAAACAGGTGAGATTACATGCTGTGTATATACACAGATCAGAGGAGAGAGAATCCAATGTTTAGTTGAAATAAGTCAAAAAAGAAAAAGATGGAGATAAAAAGTGATCCTCTGTCTCTCATATTCAGGGCAGAGCCGTGCTCCTCTCCTTCTGCTGTCCAGGGACTATGATGGGCTCCTCTACTCTGATATCCAGGGAGCTAATGTATTAGAGTTGTCCCATCAGTGAGGCCAAAGCTGCTCAATGGTAGGTTAAGGTAAGAACTAAGGACTATGGATTGAATTTGGTAAGGACACAATTATGGAAGATATGAACATAATCCACTTCAATAGAGCAGTGGAGACCAAATTCTGATTAGAAGATCATAAAGAAAAAAATGAAGGAAAAGGACATCCAGGAAGATGGTGGAGTGGTGAACAGCAGAGTAACAGCCTTTTTAAGATTTGGCATCTAGACACTGGAATATAGCAACATGAGGAAGAGAAGAAGGAAGGAAGTGGGTCCCCAGGACCTAGCAAGGATCTGAAGTGAGAATTGAAGCCCATGGGGAGAGCAAAGAGAAAGACCTCAACGAAGAAGAAAGTGGAAAGTGGTACTTTCTCCATGGCCATGACTCACTGCATGGAAAGGACAGCTCAAACCTGCAGATGTACAGTGACTACTGGCAAATCCAGAGGCCTACACAGAGAAATGCACCAGAGGCCTGTATGGAGAAATGCACCACTGGAACAGAGCAGAGGACATGGCAGACTACAGTGGCTGGTGAGTTATTTGGGTTCATATATCTACCAAGAGAGGGCAACTGGCCAGTAGCCATCTTAGAGAAGGGCCTACTGAGCTCGGTACTCAGAGCAACTGCTGGCTCCATCTAATGACTCCCAGTGTCAAGGTAAGTTCAAGTCAGCACTATGACAAGGATCTGAGTTCAAGCCAGCAGGATACATGGAGTATTGCAGGCTAAACAAATCAGGTTCCCACCTCACAGTCAGAAACCAGCCCAAACTTTAGCAGAACTAAAGGTATAGACTTGCTGGGACTATCCACTACCCTGCAGTAAATCTGTGGCTGGCTTCCTGGGAATAATCAACATGGATGTGGACTCTGCCTACATACTAGTGACAGGAGAGACATGCTCTGAAGTAGACACTGCTTTTCTGATTTTCTTTCTTTTTTTTCTTTTCTTGATTTTTGTTTTTTTGTTCTGTTTTTCTTGATTGCTGTTTTTATATGAGTGTGAATATTGTTTCAATTTTTTAGTTGTTGTTGTTCTGTTCTGCTCTTGTTTTTATTTCTTCCTTGTCTCTTTCCCTCCTGTCTTCATCAGATTCCTATAGCTTGCATAATCTTCCTTTGTCCTCCAGCCTTGCTTCTACTCTCCTCTTCTTCCTCTATTTCTCTATTTTTCCCTCTAAATTCTTTTAAATTTTCTCCCTTGAGGGCAAAATCACTACACTGTGGGCATATTTACTGTATACAATTTTCTGTTTGATTTAGATTTTCTATATAACCACAAACATAGTTCATATGGTTAAAGGTAGCAAATTAATACTAACCACAGTTTGTCATTTTCTAGGCTGTCTTTGATGCTATTGCTGATTGCTGCTGCTGCTGATGATGATGTTGATGATGATGATGATGATTATTATTGCTGATTGTACTATTTTAACCAAGGTGACATAACTGTTTTAATCAGTTGTTCTTCCTGGTATGCCAAGACTGAGATTGCCTAAGGGTAATAAACAATTCTATATGGGTCTTTCCATCCCTCCCAGCCCAGAGGTAGGGGCTACCTGGCCACAGTTCCTCACTCCCAGCCCAGAGCGAGGTGCACTGGGTTGACATTCCACTGCTCTCAGCCCAGAGAAAGGGGCTTCCAGGCCACAATTCCACTGCTCCCAGCTCAGAGGAGGTGAGCTGCACAGGTGCCAACAGCACCCCCCCCATCAAAATGAGAAGACACATAAACAAGTCTCAAAACCAAACTTCAACATCACCTACAGTGAACTCAAAGGGAAATGAGATGGAACACTATGATACTCAACCACCTGGACTCCCAGAACTAGCAACAAAAGAGAATCTGGAAAAAATGAAATCAGAAATAATTTCTGAGATAACAGCAGAGATGGTGCTACTAGTGCAAGACATGATTAATAAATCTAGAGAGGCAGTGAGGAACATGATGGAATCCCAACACAGGAAACAAAAGGAATCCATGAAACAGATGCAAGTGGATTTCCAGATCAAAAACTCCATTGAAAGTCTACACAGCAGAATGAGCCAATGTGAGGACAGAGTTTCATATATAGAAGATAAGACTGCAATTAGTGACCAGGAAAAGAAAAATTGCTTCCAAATTGTAAGGGACCACAAGAAATCAATCCACCAGCTGCTAGACGATGCAGAAGAAGAATAACATAAGACTGATTGGAGTAAACAAAGAAACTGGAGAGGGTACAGATGACATAAAAAATCTTTTAACAGAAGTGATGGCAGAAAACTTCCCAAGCAGGGGAAAAGAACTTGACATACAGGTAAGTCAGGCATATAGGACTCCAACCAGCCTTGATCAAAAAGATCTAAACATAGGCATACAATTGTTATGATTCCAGAAACCCAACAGAAGAACACAATTCTACAAGAAATTAGAGAAAAGAAACAATTCACATACAAAGAAAAGACCATCAGAATAACAGCAGACTTCTAAATGCAAAATCTCAAGGCAAGAAGAGCTTGGAGTGATGTATTCCAAGCACTAAAGGAAAACTGCCTCCAACCCAGATAGATGTGCCCTGCAAAGCTATCTTTCAAAATGGGTGGAGAAAGAAAATACATTCATGACAAAGAGCACCTTAGGAACTTCATGAATACGAAACCAGCACTCCAAAAAGTTTTAGACAACATCCTAGGAACAGTCAATGAGGATCACGCCAGGAAACACAAAAGAATGAACCCATCTGCAATGATAAGAAATTAAACGTAAAGAGGGAGAATCCAACAAAAAGAAAAACTCATGACAATGATAACTCCATACATATCAGTTATATTCATCAAGGCTAATGGTCTCAATTCACCAATCAAAAGAAACAGACTGGCAGAATGGGTAAAGAAGCAAACTCTAACAATATGCTGCATAAAAGAAACACACCTAATTAAAAATGTAACTCACAGACTGAAAGGTAAAGCGTGAAAAACAATACTCCATGCAACAGGAACCTGGAAAAAAGGAGGAGTACCCGTCCTGTTGGCAGATCAAAGGAAAATTAAAGAAGAAATCAGACAGTTCCTTCAATTCAATGACAATGACAACACAACATATCGGAATCTATGGGACACAATGAAAGCAGTCTTACGAGGGAAATTCATAGCAGTGAATATGCATATTAGGAAAACAGAACAAGCCCAATTAAACAACCTGATGCTGAACCTCAAGCTTCTAGAAAAAGAAGAGCAGGACAACCCCAAAGCTCATACAAGGGAGGAAATTATAAAGATCAGAGGAGAAACCAATGCAATGGAGACTAAGAGAACGATACAAAAATCAATGAAGCCAAGAGTTGGTTCTTCAAAAGAACCAACAAAATTGATAAACCCTTACCCAACCTTGTCAGAAAAAGGAAAGAAAAGGCCCAAATCCATGTGATTAGGAAGGAAAAGGGTGAAATTACAACAGGCCCAGCAGAAATCCAGAGGATCATCAATACCTACTTCCAGAACCTATACGCCAATAAGATGGACAACACAGAAGAAATGGAAAGATCTCTAGACACATATGAATTACCAAAGTTGAACAAAGAAGACCTAAAAATTCTGAACAACCCAATATCAACCAATGAAATTGAAAATGGAATTAAAAACTTATCAACTAAGAAAAGTCTGGGCCTTGATGGCTTCACTGCTGAATTCTACAAGACATTCAGAGAGGAACTGCTGCCACTACTGTTTAAATTCTTCAATGAAATTGAAAGGGAAGCAATACTCCCAAATTCATTCCTGGAAGCAAGCATCACCTTGATCCCCAAAGCAGAGAAAGACCCAACTGAAAAAGAGAACTAGAGGCCAATCTCACTAATGAACATAGATGCAAAAATCCTTAATAAGATAATGGTAAACAGAATGCAGAAGATCATCAAGAAGATCATACACCCTGGTCAAGTGGGATACATCCCAGGGATGCAGGGATGGTTCAATATATGCAAATCAATCAATGTAATATGCTATTTCAATAGAGCCAAGGACAAAAACCATATGATTATCTCCATAGACACAGAAAAAGCATTTGACAAAATCCAACATGCATTTATGATAAAAACCCTACAAAAAATTGGAATAGATGGTCTCTACCTCAAACTGATAGAAGCCATCAATGAAAAACCAACAGCCAATATCATACTAAATGGTCAAAAACTGAAATCTTTCACACTAAAATCAGGAACAAGACAAGGATGTCCACTATCACCACTCTTGTTCAATATAGTTCTGGAAACATTAGCCATGGCAATTAGACAAGAGAAAGAAATAAAAGGAATAAAGATAGGTAATGAAGAAGAAAAATTGTCATTATTTGCAGATGACATGATACTCTATATAGAAGACCCCAAGAACTCCACCAAAAGTCTTCTCGACTTAATAACCAAATTCAGTCAAGTAGCTGGTTACAAGGTCAACACACAAAAATCAATAGCTTTACTCTACACAAATGACAGACTCACTGAGAGAGAAATAAGGTAAATAATTCCTTTCACAATAGCATCCAAAAAACTGAAATACCTAGGAATCAACCTAATGAAAGAAATCAAAGACCTCTTCTCTGAAAACTATGGCACTCTGAAAAGAGAGATTGAAGATGATATCAGAAAACGGACAGACATCCCCTGCTCCTGGGTAGGAAGGATTAATATAGTGAAAATGGCCATACTTTCAAAACTGCTATATAGATTTAATGCAATTCCAATTGAGATCCCAGCAGCATACTTCATGGACCGTGAGAAAACAATACAAAAATTCATTTGGAACAACAAGAGACCCAGAATACCAAAAGCGATTCTAGGTAACAGAGACATGGCAGGGGGTATCACAATCCCCAACCTGAAACTCTACTACAAAGCTCCTCTGATAAAAACAGCATGGTCCTGGCAAAGAAACAGACCTGAGGACCAGTGGAACAGATTAGAAGATGCAGAAACAACACCAGACACACTCAGCCATCTCATTTTCGATAAAGGAGCCAAACACCCTCACTGGAGGAAAGATAGCCTGTTTAATAAATGGTGCTGGAAAAATTGGACTTCAACTTGCCAAAGATTAAAACTAGACCTATATCTCTCACCATCCACTAAACTAAAATAAAAATGGATTAAAGATCTAAATATTAAAATAGAAACTCTGAACCAGATGGAACAGAGGTTGGGTAGAACTCTTGAAGACATCGGTGTAGGAAAAGATTTTATGAACAAAACCTCAGTTGCCCATGAACTAGCACAAACAATCAACAAGTGGGATCTCTTCTTATTAAAAAGCTTCTGCACAGCAAGAGAAACCACCAATAGTGTGAAGAGACAACCCACAATGTGGGGAAAAAATCTTCACCTGTTCTTCCTCAGACAAAGGTCTACTATCTCAAATCTATAAAGAACTTAAAAAGATCAGATCTCCCAAATTTAAAGACGCAATCTGAAAATGGGCATCTGAAATGAACAGACATTTCTCAGACAAAGAAGTAGAAAGAGCAACTAAATACATGAAAAAATGTTCAACATCACTGGTCATTCAAGAGATGCAAATGAAAACAATGCTGAGATTCCACTTCACTCCAGAAAGAATGGCTGCTATCATGAAATCAACCAATAACAAATGCTGCTGGGGCTGTGGGGGAAAATGGAACCCTGCTCCACTGCTGGTGGGAGTGTAGACTGGTGCAACCACTATGAAAATCAGTATGGAGACACCTCAAAGAATTAGGACTGAAAGTCCCATTTGACTCAGCTATTCCACTGCTGGAGATCTTCCCCAAAGAATTAAAAGAATCATACCACAGTGATATATGTGTGCCCATGTTCATAGCAGCACAGTTTGTGATAGCTAAAACTTGGAAACAGCCCAAATGCCCATCAACTGGAGACTGGATAAAGAAAATGTGGGTTTTTTATAAAATGGAGTACTACTCAGCCATAAAAAATGAGAAATTAGAGACATTTATAGCTAAGTGGATACACATTGAGGCAATATTCTTAAGTGAAATAAATAGGACACACATGTATAAATACCGAATAGTTTGTCTGGTGTGAGAAACTGAAAGTGTAAATAAGGACTAAATGTATAATAGGTAATGTGAAATAGGAAGAAAAGAGGCAGAGGGGAAGGAAGTGGGAGGGCTAGGGGAAAGGATAGGAGAGAATGGGATTAATATGAGAAAATGGAAAAATAGGAACAAAAAATCTTTGTAAATAGGGAGGAATGGGGGAGTTGAAGGTAGGGCTGGGGAAAGGTGAAAAATAAGAACCAAGAGAGACTATGTAAAGGTTCAAATTTCCAATGATGAATGTCAGTATATTGTATACCTAAAATGTACCAATGATTAGAATGAATAATTGATAATGCAAAACAGGAAGAAAAGGTCCAAAAGGGTAGGGGTAGTGGGAGGGGCAGGGGAAAGGAAAGCAGGGAAAGGAAAAATGATGAGAAATGGAAATAAAGTCTTTGTAAATAGGGAAGGGTGGAGGGAGTGAAGGGAGGGCTAGGAATGGGGAAAAAATAAGAACCAAGATACATTATGTAAATGTAAAATTCGCAATGAGAAATGTAATTATGTTGTATACCTAAAATGTACCAATAAAAGAATTTTAAAAAAAGAAAAGAAATCAAAGACCTCTTCTCTGAAAACTATAGCACTCTGAAAAGAGAGATTGAAGATGATGTCACAAAATGGACAGACATCTGCTGCACCTGGGTAGGAAGAATCAATATAGTGAAAATGGCCATACTTCCAAAATTGCTATATAGAATCAATGCAATCCCAATTGAAATCCCAGAAGCATACTTCACAGACCTTGAGAAAACAATCCAAAAAGTCATTTGGAACAAAAAGAGACACAGAATAGCAAAAGCAATTCTAGGTAACAGAGACATGGCAGGGGGTATCACAATCCCCAACCTGCCACTCTACTACAAAGCTACTGTGATAAAAACAGCATGGTACTGGCAAAGAAACAGACCTGAGGACCAGTGGAACAGATTAGATGATGCAGAAACAATGCCAGACACACTCAGCCATCTCATCTTCGATAACAGAGCCAAACACCCTCACTGGAAGAAAGATAGCCTCTGTAATAAATGGTGCTGGAAAAATTGGACTTCAACTTGCCAAAGATTAAAACTAGACCTATGTCTCTCACCATGTACTAAACTAAAATCAAAATGGATTAAAGATCTAAATATTAAAATAGAAACTCTGAACCAGATGGAACAAGGTTAGGTAGAACTCTTGAAGACATCGGTGTAGGAAAAGATTTTATGAACAAAACCTCAGTTGCCTGTGAACTAGCACAAACAATCAACAAGTGGGATCTCTTCTTATTAAAAAGCTTCTGCACAGCAAGTGAAACCACTAGCAGTGAGAAGAGACACCCCACAATGTGGGAAAAAATCTTCACCTGCTTTTCCTCAGACAAAGCTCTACTATCTCAAATCTATAAAGAACTTAAAAAGATCAGATCTCCCAAATTTAAAGACACAATCCGAAAATGGGCATCTGAAATGAACAGGCATTTCTCAGACAAAGAAGTAGAAATAGCAAATAGATACATGAAAAAATGTTCAACTGGTCATTCAAGAGATGCAAATGAAAACAAAGATGAGATTCCACCTCACTCCAGAAAGAATGGCTGCTATCATGAAATCAACCAATAACAAATGATGGCGGAGCTGTGGGGAAAGAGGAACCCTGGTCCACTGCTGGTGGGAGTGTAGACTGGTGCAACCACTATGAAAATCAGTATGAAGATACCTCAAAGAACTAGGACTGGAAGTCCCATTTGACCCTGCTATTCCCCTGCTGGGCATCTTCCCTAAAGAATTAAAAGTATCTTACCACAGTGATATATGTGCACCCATGTTCATAGCAGCACAATTTATAATAGCTAAAACTTGGAAGCAGCCCAAATGCCCATCAACTTGAGACTGGACAAAGAAAATGTTGTTTTTTAAATAAAATGGATACCACTCAGCCATAAAAAATGAGAAATTAGAGACATTTATAGCGAAGTGGATGCACATTGAGGCAATACTTTTAAGTGAAATAAATAGGACACACATGTATAAATACTGAATAGTTTCTCTAGTGTGAGAAACTGAAAGTGTAAACAAGGACTGAAAGGTATAATAGATAATGTGAAATAGGAAGAAAAGGAAAAAAAGGAGAAAGGAAAGAAAGGAAAGGAAAAATGATGAGAAATAGAAAAAATGGAAACAAAGTATTTGTAAATAGGGAAAGGTGGAGCGGGTGATGGGAGGGCTGGGAATGGAGTAAAAATAAGAACCAAGATACATCATGTAAAGTTACAAGTTCCCAATGAGAAATGTAAATGTATTGTATACCTAAAATGTACCAGTAAAAGAATTTTTTTTAAAAAAACCAATACTATAAGCCTGTGTCAAAGAACCAAGGACTGGGCCAAATAGGAAACAACTACTCCAATAAATTGAAGAGGTAGGATCTTGTAACAGACTCAAAACCCAAAAGTCAGCTACTCCTGGAAGATATCTCTGAGAAGAAGCCATTTCCTAAAGGTTCTAAATACTAGCAATAAAATTACTTGCTATAAGCAATTTATAACACCAACCCAGCAATTAAACTAAAAAAAAAAAAATAGAAAAGAGTAAGACACTTAAGCAAGGTGCAACCCCTGACTTCCAGCTCACCAAAGCCAAACCCAGTGGGCAATGAGGTAAAACAATTTAAAAGCCGCCTATCTGGACTTTCACAAGTGGTAAGAGTGGAAATAACAAAGCAGGTGAATGAGGCTCTAGAAAAAAATCAAATCAGAAATGATTTCTCAGATAACTACAGAAATGGTGGCCAAAATTAAAGGCATGGCTGGTGACTCTAGAGAAGATACAGATTAAAAAATAGAGGATCTCAGGAAAATGATGGAAACCATAAACACTCAACATAGAAAAGAAATATAGTCCATGAAACAGATTCACACAGATATCCAGGAGATTAAAAATTCCATTGAAAGTACATACAGCAGAATGAGTCAATGTGAGGACAGAGTGTCAGATATAGAAGACAGGATTGTGGTAAGCAATCATGAAAAGAAAGATGTTTTTAAAATAGCAAGGGACCACGAAAAATCAACCTGACAGCTGCTAGATGATGCAAAGAAGAGTAACGTAAGACTGACTGGTATCAGTGAAAAAGCAGGATATAGTGCAAATGACATAAAAAACTGTTCATAGAAGTAATGGCAGAAAATTCCCAAGCAGGGAAAATGAATTTGACATATGGATAAGTGAGGCATATAGAAATTCATTTACCATGATCAATTACCAAGCCATATAATAGTTAAGATTCTAAAACTTTAACATGAGAACAACATATTAAAAGCTGTTAGAGAAAAGAAATAAACCAGAAAGGAAACCACCTAAGAATCACAGCAGACCTCTCAACACAAATCCTCAAGTCAAGGAGACCTTGCAGTGAACTATTTCAAGCCATAAAAGAAAACGACCTCCAAACAAGATTAATGTACCCCACAAAACTATCTTTCAGAATTGATAGAGAAATAAGGTATTTTCATGACAAAGAACACCTGAAGAAATTCATGACCACAAACCCAGCACTTCATAATGTTTTGAAGGGTATTCTAGAAAGAGATAACAAGGATTACAACTCCATGAACACCAACAGAATAAATCCATCATGATACTCTACATAGAAACCCCCCAAAACTCCACCAAAAGAGTTCTAGTTTAACAACCAAATTCAGTATCGTAGCTGGATGTAAAGTCAACACTCAAAACTCAGTACCATTCCTGTACCCAAATAACAAACTCACTAAGAGAGAAATTAGGGAAACGACACCTTTTATAATGACATGCAAAAACATGAAATAGCTAGGAATCAACCCAATGAAGGAAGTAAAAGACCTTAAGATTGAAAACTACAGTACTCTACAAAGGAAATTGAAAATGATACCAGAAAATTGACAGGTATCCCTTGTTCTTGGGTAGATAAAACCAATATAATGGAAATGGCCATACTTCCACAATTGTTATACAGATTTAATGCAATCCCAATCAAAATATCAATAGCATATTTCACAGAATCAGAGAAAACAATCCTAAAATTCATTTGAAAGCAGAAGAGACCTAGAAAAGCAAAAGCAATTCTAGGCAACAAAGGCAAGGCAAGGGGCATCACAATCCCTGACTTGCAATTACACTACAAAGCTACTGTGATAAAAACTGCATGGTACTGGCAAAAAAACCCACCAAAAAACCAAAAACTAGACCAAGGGTCAATGGAACAGACTAGAAGATGTAGAAACAACTCCAAACAAACTCAGCCACCTTATGTTTGACAAATGAGCCAAATACCTTCACTGGAAAAACAGCTCTTTAATAAATGGTACTGGGGAAATTGGCTTTCCACATACCAAAGATTAAAACTAGACCCATATCTTTCACAATGCACTAAACTAAAATTGAAATGGATCAAAGATCTAAATAGTAAAAGAGAACACTAAATCTGCTGGAAGCTAGAATAGGTAAAACTCTTGAAGACACTAGTACAGGCAAAGACTTTATGAACAAAACCCTGATCACACAGAAAATATCACAAAGACTCAAAAACTTGGATCTCATCTTATTAAAAAGTTTTGCACAGCAAAAGAAACTACCAGCAGAGTAAAGAGACAACCTACAGTGTGGGAAAAAAATTTCATCAGCTGATCCTCAGACATAGGAATACTATCTGGAATATATAAAGAACTCAAAAAAATACTCCACAAACTTAATGACCCGTTCCAAAACTGGGCATCTGAAATGAATACATACCTCTCAGATGAAAAAGTAGAAATGGCAAGTAAGTATATGAAACAATGTTCAACATCACTGATAATTTGAGAGATGCAAATTAAAAGAACACTGAGATTTCATCTCACTCCATCCAGAAAGAATGGCAATTATCAAGAAATCAACCAATAACACATGCTGGAGCTGTAGGGGAAAAGGAATCCTTCTCCACCGCTCTGGGGCATGTACACTGGGGCAAACACTGTGGAAATTCCTCAAGAAAATAATACTAGAGGTTCCAATCCAGCTATCTCCCTTCTTGGTATCTTCCCAAAAGAATTAAAAGCATCATACCACAGCAATATATGCACACCCCTGCTTATAGTGGCAGTTTGTAATAGCTAAATCTTGGAAACAGCCCAAAGGCCCATCAACCAACGAATGGATAAAAAGGATATGTTACTTTTATACAATGGAGTACTACTCTGACATAAAGAAGGATAAACTTGAGATATTTCTAGCTAAATGGGTGCATTTTGAGACCATACTCTTAAGTGAAATAAATTGGACACACATGTTTAATATTGCACTGTTTCTCTGGTATGAGAAATCAAATGTGTAAATAATAACCAAAATGTATAACAGATATTGGGAAATGGAAAGAAAATGTTCAAATGAGAAGGGGAACAAGGGGGGTGACAAGGAAAAGAAAAAGGGACAAGGAAAAAAAGAATAGAAGGAAAAATGGAAACAAAACTTTTGTAAATAAGGAGGGAAAGAAGGATTGGAGGTAGAAGAGTGAAATGAGAAAAAAGAAGCAAGATATATCACGTACAGGTACAAATTCCCTATGATGAATGTTATCATTATTTATTTATATCTAAAATGTATCAATAAAATTTTAAAAATGCAAAAAAAAATGAAGAAATACAAGAAAAAGTCATCATCCTCAATTCTTTATCAAGAATTTACTATAAAAACAATAGAGAAATAAAATATGTCTAGACATGAATTTGGGTAAAGGAAAATATTACTATATTTTCTAACGTGAAATTCTGAAATGTTTGAGACTCACAAGATGTTGCAAGTCTTGCAGTGCTCCCTTGGGCCCTTCATCCAGCTTCTAGGTAAAACATAAAATATTTAAAAATTTGAAGAAGATATATTTATATATTTTTGTGTTCTTGTGAGTATTATCCAGTAAACTGGAGAAAATGGATGATAGAAGATATGTGAATAAGTCCAGGCATAAAACCCTTTGAAAATCTTTCCAGATTGTTTCAGTTCTGTCACATGATCAGCTTCTTATTTAATTGAGAAAACAGGAACCATGTGATTAAAAACTCATGTGTGTTTCATCAATAAATTTATACACTGTATACAGCATGTCTTTCCACTACTAACCATATCATGCTAGGGCTGAGCACACTTTCACTTACACACTAATCTTACACCACATGTGGGACTCCTGTAGGTCCTGCATGATCATTCTTACCAGCTGTGTATGGCTCTAATAGGTGACCAAGATGCAAAATAGGTAGGAAATATCATGGAGAGGAAAGAAACAACTTTGTTGCTTATTTAAGCAGCAACATAGAATAAGCACACTAATTGCCTTGCCCCATCCAGTCTGACCTGTACGTAGGTGTGAAAGGAAGGAAATCATTTTCTGTAGAGGCTCTAGCTCAGAGAGCTGCCAAATAGCAGTACAAGGAGAAGGTACCTTTGCAGAAAAGGGAGATGACATAACTACTATAGTCATAAAAAGCCATGCATTCCACAGGCAGAGTGGAAGGGCTCAGGAATTCAGGAAGGTTAAGGCTCAGCCAGATAGAGCAAATACAGCCTTGTGAGAAGAGAATGTAAGTCAAAGACATGGGAATCCTGAGCCTCTTATGAAAATGGAGATAATTTGGGATGAAGAGAATAATAGGATTAATCCTGATTTTATCTTGAAAGAATCAAATCTAATTATAATTTATTTCTGAGAACTGAATTCTCTGACATCTTAAGTGATGAAGTACAAATGCTGATTTAATAAAAGTGGGATTGGCCAAGGTGTGTTGCCTTTGCCCCAATTTGCCAAGGTGACTGTGGAAGCTATAGGAGAGGCCTTTAATGAGAATTAAGTGTATGTCTGAATATAAGTCACTGCTATCTTTAATAATATCTCGTTAATCCTGAATAAATTAATTCAGAATTTGTTTTATTTTGGCCTAAACTGAATTAAAGCATATTGTTTTGCAGTATTTGAAGAACAGTTTTGCTCAGCACATCATTAATACAAATAATCTTGCAGAGGTTTACCTTACTTAGAAATATTCTTTTGGTGGCATTTCCACATGAATGTGTCAAACTGATCATGTTAATCACAAATCAGTCACTTGTTATAAATATATGATAGGAGAGCATTTTCACAGTGAAATCTGTTTGTTATAAATTAAAAGACAAAATGTGCCTATTTAAATATATAAACACACACTTTTCTTAGTAGGAAACGTTTTTAATTTGCTGTCCAGTTATATAATCTTAGATATCTACTAGCATCTACTTTGACTTCTGTTATTGATCTCATTCCACTGAATACTTAAATGTTTGATTTTGCAATGGATTATCAACCTTAAAACTTCTTCAAAGAATATATAGTATGGTGTACTATCAAAAAATTCCATTGATCCTGGTACAAAAAAAAAAATCCCGCAATGGAAATTAGTCCTCATTCTGCCATTAATTACCTATCAGACTTCTATCACTTCACTTTATCTCATTAAATATAAGTTACATACAGGAATTCAACTAGATTCCCTTCAACTCTAAATTATATGAGCATTATTAAGTCTTAAATTAACAGTTGTTCTAATTTTTATGTGTGACATACAGACAAAGCCTCCCTAAACTTAACAAGTGAAATCAACAAGCATTTACTTAATGCCATTTAATGGGATATATTAAAAAGTGAATGGTATACAAAGACTGGGAGATAATCATCATAATATATTCTGCATTAAACAGAACTTTTAAAATATCATCTTTCTAATTGAAAGCTAAATGCATATAAATTATTGAAAATGTATAAAATAAAGATAATGAAGGCAAAAATTACATCACCAATCCCCCAATTATTAAACATATATACATAGTCTTGTCTCTTTTCTATAAATATATACTGTGTTAATAAATTGCTATCCGAGTGAATTGTTCAGTGGGCTTTTTTATTCCCCACATAGGTATTAAATATTTCAATATCATTAAAATTGTATTTTTTGAGATTTAACTTTAACTTTCACCTCTAGCTATGATGAAATAACTACTACCAGATTCATCTTATAAGAAATAATTGGAAATATGCACTAAATCTGAAACAAGTGTTTAAAGACATTGAACAAGAAGCCTCACAAGTCTGTAGTTACTAAGACAGGATGAAAAACAAAATACTTCTCAAACTTTCCAAACTACAACAAAAGCACAGAAAAGGACACATAAATTGTGGTTTGGAAAGGCAAAGATGTCTGAATTGCAAAAGCCAGAGCACCTGAACAGAAACACACACACACACACACACACACACACACACACACACACACACCAGAAGTCTGCATAGATGTTCCCTTAAATCTTGGCTGAATATTAAGCTAAGCATGCATAGGACTAGACTACCTGATGTGAAACAAAGAACTAACCAGTGAATAAAAAACTGCTGGAAATTGTAGGTTAATATTTTCCAGAAACAAGATTGGAAGTTGTTTTAATTCTGAGCAGCCAAAGTGATGAATACTTATTTAAATCCCTTTCCATTCACATAGCGACATCAAACATTTTAGTAGGGCTAAACTACTTCTCAAGTAAACTCTACCACAAAACCTTCCCCAAAATAAGCTTAAAAATGAGCCTCAAATTAATTTAACTGGCTACCAAACAAACCAAGACATGTAGACCATTAAAGAACATGTAGAATTTCAATAATATAGCACTTGTGATTCCAGCATTTGATCAAAAACTTTTAGTATATGAAATAAATGGGATTCACTTTAACCAGGAGAAAAACTGGTCACTAATAACAGAATGAAATATAATGAAAATGAACAACTCTTAGAAAACATTTCAAGGATTTAAAGGAAAAGATAAATATAATCATGGGAAAATAAACAACTGAAAAATACCTAAATGGAACTACTACAACTGAATAAAATATCTGAAATCAAAAATATACTATGTGGGATCAGTAGGAAATTAGACTTTCAGAAGAAATGATAAATTAGAAATATAAAGGATCTACCTCAACCTGAGAAAGAGTATCTATAAAAACCTGTAACTAATCAATATTTAAAGATGAAAATACTAAGATTAGGAAAATAAGAATGTTCCTCTTCATCATTGCTAGAAAACATTGCACTAGATGCCCTAGCAGTAAGACCAGAAAAAAGAAAAATTTTCAAATTGGAGAAAAAGAAGGAAAATTTTCATTATTTGCATACATGATTATGTATGGCATGTAGAAAATCCTAAGAAATCTGCAAACAGTTATTATAACTAGTAAGTGAATTTAGCAAGATCACAGAATATAAAGTCAATAAATAAAGGATAGTTTTTCAATGTTCTAAAAAAAATGGAAAATCAAATTTTTATAAAACAATTCCATGAGTAACAGAATATAAAATGTAAAATTCTTACAGATAAATTAAGGAAAAAACCAAAGATATTCTACATTGAAAAACACAAGACTTTGCTAAGAAAAATTAATGAAACTAAATAAATGGTAAGCTATATGGTTAGAGATTATATTATTAAGATTACATTAATAAAACTATATTATTAGAATATAATTTCTCCAAAATCCTAGATTCAATACAACTCTTTTTTGTAGAATCAATTGAAATGACAATTACCCACTTACGTGGAAATGTTAGAGACAGTGAATAGTTAAGAAGAATTTTGAAAAAGAAAAGGAACTAATGTGTAAGAGACAAACTACCTTTTCATTATTTTTTATAATGTTGCAACAATCAACACTGTGTGCTTTCAGAATAAGGATAATACATAGATTAACAAAGAATCTGGAAGCAAATTAACATATATAGTGGTTTTCAAAAAAGTTGACAAGGTAAATGAGTAGGAGTGTTAAGGAAAATGTAAAATAACTGCTTGCTTTGTTCCACTTCTGTAACTTGCTTCACTTGCTTCACTTCCCATAATAACAATACCAGAAGTTTCATCCACCATAAGCTTGCAGGCACATAGCACTAGATAAGGAAAGGTCTCAACATTGTCTAACCACAAGCCCTACCTAAGTGAGACCAGAAGTCCACACCAAGATAACAATTGCCTCATGAGCAGAAGTACACGTAGACCCCAAGCTTTCTGTAAATCACATGACCAGACCTAGTTTAAAGTATAAATGTAAGCCTCCAATGTGACCCAGGGTCAGTCCTTAAAGGCATGTTCCTGTGGGGCTGGCCTGCTAGCAAATAAATTTTTTGTTTTACCCCTGCTCCTCTGTCTCCTGTGAGTTTTTCCAGTTACTCCCAGCAAGATCCATAACAGGAGCACCAATGGTCTTTTCAACAATTGATGTTGGAATGACTGACTATCCATATGGAAAAAAATTAAACCTTGCCCCTTACTTCACGGTGTACATAAAAAATTAATTAGAAATGACCCACAGAGATAAATGAAATACCATAAAACTCCTAAAACAGTAACATGGGAGAAAAATCTTTATAAATTTGGATTAAGTATAAAGTTTCAAGTTGGTCAAATGATTGCTAAAAAGTCAAAACTAATAAAATGGACATTATCATACCAAAAAATTCAAAAAGTCACAATTTAGACAAGAAGAAACAAATCATGGATTAAGAGGCATATGAAATACAAATGGCTCAATAAAGACTATTATGAATCCTGAAAGAACTGTTACAATTCAGTAGAATGTACATATAGTAAGAAGACAATTAAATTAAGGAAAATTGTCAAATGTGATGACATTATACATCTATTAGAACAACTATAAAAAGAATTAAAACATCAAGTCTTGACAAGGATATGAAGCAACTGAAAATATTATCACATTGATTACTTTGCTGGTGAGAGTGTAAAATGTCACAGCTACTCTGGCATTTTATAATAAATATGCATTTACCCAGCAATTCTACTCTCAAGATAAATGAAAAAATATATATACCTGCTGGTATAGGAAATATATATAAATTATACATATAAATTACTTATATATATTTACTATATAGAGTTTATAGTTGTTAAACCCTGGAAAAAAATCAAAATATCAAAAAAGAATGAACAAATTTTGAGATAGTCAGAAATGCAAAACTCAGTATATTAAAAATTAATGAATACAGAGAGATATATAACATTATGATCTAGAAGTATTATGCTAAGCAAAGAAACTAGAGTACATACTATATGATTCATTTATATATAAAATTCTTAAACAGGTAAAACAAATTTTGTATACTAACCAAAATCAAGTATGTGGTAATCTGAGACCTAAGATTGGGGTAAACTGATGACAAAGAAGTGGTAGAAAACTTTTAGGGTAGAAAATTTATAAAATGTATTTTTGACTGACACAGTGTTCACGCTCATTTGTCAAAACACAACAAGGTTTATACCTAAAATATATTTAAAATTGAAGGTAAATTAAAGTTTAGTAAAGTTAATATTTGAGCCAGCGCAGGGTAGTTAACAGCATAACTCGTGGGGGGGGGGTAGGTTGTTAGGAATCTAGTTAATGGCAACAAGCCAGGCATGGCATTCACTTGTAATTCCAGTACTCCAGGAGGCTTAGGTAGAAGGATCACAAATTCCAGCCCAGCCTGGATAACTTGGCAATTTAGCAATTTAGCAAGACCCTGTTTTAAAACAAAAAATAAAAAAAGGCTGAGGATGTAGCTTAATGCAAAGCTGGGACTCAATCCCTCCTTAGGGGGCTACTAACTTGTCTATTCGGGTCCTCTAGAGGAACAAAAACAATGGGATGTATTGCATATACAATAAAACCTTGATTTGCAAGAATAATTCGTTCTGCTCATAACCCAAAGCTCCTGTATATCAAAACAGAGAGAACCAGTTGTGACCTTGTGACCTTGGCCTGAGGTACTACACTTATCGCTGGTTTATCGAGTTAAAATCTCTTAGAAATGTTTGCTCACCTTGCAAAAAACTCGCAGACCAAGTTAAGCGCAATCCAAGATTTGACCACTGTAAAAAGAGGGACTAGACTGGATTGGTTTACAGGGTCAGAGGCTGGTGGATTCCAAACTGGCACTCTGCAAACCGGCGAACGAGAAACAAGTAGCTGCTCAAAGATGCTGAAAGCCACAAAACAAGAGGCACCAGTAATGCAGCCCCAATCCGAGGCTTGTGGGACCCTGAAGAGTCACTGGTGCAAGCGAATATTCAAGGGCTGAAGACCCTAGAGTTTTGGGTTCATAGCTACCATCACCTCCTCGCCAAGAAAAACGGAGCCTGCGCACTTGTGAACTTCCCCCTTCCACTTTGCCTTTGCTCCATCCGGGTCCCCCAGCCTATTTAAAGGCACCGTATTATTCAAGGCTGGTCTACTTACCTGACTCCAATGACTTGCATGCCAATCCTGTCTTTAAATAGACTCACGTACACACCCGGAAGTGTTCTTTCCCAATTTATTAGGCATCTCTCAGTCCAGTCAAGCTGATAATAGAGATCAACCATCACACGTGCCGGATTGGGCAGCATGTATACTAAAATTAACCATCACGGAAGGTATAGGTATAAACATTCTATATCACCAGGGAGAAAAATTTGTGATTGAATCATAAACAGAGAAAGGTGGGAGAGGACTCGAAAATATACAAGAACTCAGAAAAAGTGTGTGAATATATCAATAATTAAAAATATAAAAGACACTGTTTAACAGAGAGAGAGGGATTCTTCATGTTAACAAAAGACAGACAAATAGCAATAGTAGTTAGACATGAAGGAACAGAAAAAACACACTAGAAAATGGAACTAAAAGTATAAACTGGACATGGTGGGGCACACCTGTAATCTCAGCACTCTGGGAGGCTGAGACCGGAAGATCAAAAATTCAAACCCAGCCAAGATAACTTAAGAGGCTTAATAAGAACTTGTCTCAAAATTTAAAAAAAAAAAAAAAAAATAGGGCTGGGGATTTAGCTCAGCGGTGCTGCTGCCTGTCTTGAAAGCACAAGGTCCCGAATTCGATCCCCATGACAAAAAAAAAAAAAAAAAAAATTAAATAATAATTTTAAAAATGGTTGGGGATGTAACTCAGAGGAAAGGCCCTGGGTTTCAGACCCAGTACCCCACCCCCCAAAAACGTATATATGACATTGTTACTGTTATATAAAGTAAAATCAGTGCAGACAGCTAAATCTCATCATGAAAATAACATGTAATAAATAGTATAATTTATCACAATGTGAATTTTGACTCTTTGTTATCTTCCAAGTATGCTTTTTTGTTTATAAAATAACTCCATTAAAGGAAAAAAATGAAGCATAAGTATAGGATAAATATGACAAAACAATGAGGCCGGTATAACATTTCACAGTATCTTTCCCTAATTCTGTCATTCAACCTTAAAATTCCATTTGAAGGATATCCACATTCCAGTTTAAATGTACATAGTTCAGAATGACTATTTCTCTCTTGGACAATAGCTAGTTAATTATGATTTTGTCATAAATATAACATTCCTGCTAACGTATTTTATATATATATATATATATATATATATATATATATATCCCTCAAAATTTAAATACTCTAAAAAAGTCTCAGTCTCAAAATAATACTGTTTAAGGGGAAAACAATTTTGAGGAAGATCAATTGAAACCTCTGAAACTTCCTGTCAGGACACTAACATAATAACAGTCCTTAAAATATTCAAGTACAGTTAAATAAGAAAACAGGTTGCACAAGGCCCTTGGTTTGATACCTAACAGAGAGAGAGAGAGACAGAGAGAGACAGAGAGAGACAGAGAGAGAGAGACATATTGCAAAATCTTGAGTTTCAGCTGCTGGTCCTTGGTAAGACACAGCATCTGTCTCCTGTGGAAAATCAGAAATGGCCAATGTGCCTTCTATGTCATAATGACGTTATTTCCTACTTATAAGTTATATTAACCAGTTTGTATTAGAGGAACACTTACTACATCAAAGTAGATTGTGATTTATTCTTATGACAAAAACGTTGAAGTACACTTTTCAGGTGAATTTTTCAAAGCAATAATAAGACAAAACTAACCACTACTCCTTAAAAGACAAAATGCTAAAACTATCAAAATACAACAAAAAATGCATCTCTTCCCATCACTCATTTTCCTAGTCAACAAGTTATGGCTCACCGAAAAAGATAGTATCCAGCACCTGATAACAGTTTACAGGAGGAAAATAAAGCCCACAAAAATGAGACTGATGATGAGAATGCATGTCATTTTTGAAAAAGCTAAATAACATTATTTGAAGAACTATCATTTGTATGTAAATGCCCAGACAGAATTTTTACCTGAGACAATTCAACTTACTCGATTGTCACTTAAAAAAAATTTTTTTGGTTTTAATAAATTACTTAGTAATTCTATGAGGTTAATTTACCCTTTCTTTTTTTACAACATTATAGTCTATTGTTTTTCTTCAAATTAGTTAAATATAAAGAGTATATATGTTATAAATTACCTTTAATCCACATAGCAGAGAACCAGTAGAAGCATGCAAAGTGCAACATTACAGTCTATTGTTTTTCTTCAAGTTAGTTAAATATGAAGAGCATATATATTGTAAAGAGTATATATGCAGCAGAGAACCAGTAGAAGTAGTTGGCATGCAAAGTACCCTAATCAAGAATCTATGTTAGAACTGTGCTTAACTTTCACCAGACACAGGAATACATAGTTCAGGGGTAGTTAGGACAATTATTTTGTTTTTCATTTTTATTTTATTTTTTAATTAACTTTATTTTTCAGTGTGGTGTGTGGAATCCAGGTCTTCAAGAATTCTAGGCAAGCACTTAGGGCCATTGTTTTAAATATGTGACCGAACTACAGGACTTGTTGATTAGGTAAAGGGCATTTGAAATAATAGGCACACTGAACAATGTTAAGACATGTAATTGTGCAGGAAGACTACAAGAGGTACCTATAACTGTTGGTAAGAATCTGGGAAGCTCGATAACCTAGGTCCTTCAGAGAGAACTGGTTTTGGTTCCTTCAACAGAAGGGAGGATGCAGTTGTGTGGCTGAACCAGAAGAAATCCTGTAATCCTGCCAACAACATTGTGTTGTTTCCACCTGGGAGTGACCCTAGGTACTTTACCCTAGGTACTTATTAGAATGCCTAAAAAGACAGAAAGCAAGGACTTGGTCCGTACCCTGGAACAGGATTTATAATTGTTTCTGTGCCTGTTTGTTAATGAATGTTTGTATACATAGGAAAATCATCCTGAGACTTTTGGTTCATTCTAACATCATAACAAGTAGTGAGGTGGACACAGTGGCCATATCTCTAATTATAACCAGCTCTAGCACTCATCAAAAGAGGCTCACAATTGTGACAGGTAAAATTGTTTCAGAGTTTTCTACGCAAAAATTTTTTAATGAAATAATGTGCCAGTAGATGATAGTTCTTTTTTATTTTAGCTGTTTGCCTTTGTTTTTTGGTTTGAGTTTATTTTGCTTTGGCAAAATAAATAGGAGCCAAAATTCTATGACATGTTGGTATTTTGCTTTATTTTATTTTTGTTTACAGGTGCATAGATTTCATCTTTTTAGGGCAGTAGGATAGAAACCACTAATCCAAAATCTCCATTAAATGTGGACAGGAACTGTGATGGTCTATCTGAGCTACCATAGGAGAATTCCATCAACTATGTAGATATTTTAAAAAAATATATTTCTCACAAAAAAGAAATTTATTTCTTTTCTTCAGTCTAGGAGATCTAAGGTCAAGGAGCCAACACATTTTTTGTCTGATGAGGATTCACACCTGGTTCAGAGTCAGCTGCCTCTTGCTGTGTCATGACACGGCAGCAGGGGTGAGGATCTCTCTGGTGTTTCCCTTAGAAGGCCATTAATACTATTTATGAAGGATCTGGCCTCCTGACATTGTCACTTTCCAAAGGCAATACTTCCTTATATTATCAGAGGAGGAATTAGGCTTCATTGCGTGGGTCAGGGTATAAATATTCAGCCTATAACTGACATAGTAAAAAAGTCAGTATGATCTGCTACATGAAAATATGTGGCTGAAAGTGTTATTAATCTTAAATTTTAGACCATATGATTTTGTCATTAGATAAATGGTAAACTGACTAGGGGAATGTTTTAGTCCATTCCTGCTGCTATAACAAAATACCTAAGACTGAGAGATTCACAAACAGCAGAAATTTATTTCTCACATTCCTGGGGTGTCTGAAAAATCCAAGATCAAGGCATCAGCAGATTCAATGCCTGGCAAGGGTTCTCTGCTTCCAAGATGGCTCCTTTTGCTGAGTCCTCACATGACAAAAGGTGGAAGGACAAAGCGTGTGATCTTCAAATCAATTTAGAAGGGCACAAATTACATTCTTAAGGCCAGAGCCCTTATGACATCCTAAAGACTCCACTTCTTAAAACTACTGCAGTGGGTTTTAGGCGCTAACATGAATTTTGGCAAAACACAAACATTCAAATAACAGCAGAGAAGGACAAGAATCTATTAAGCAAACTTCAGTATGTTAGACTCAAAGCAATGGCAACTTTTTTCAACTGAAAAGTATAGGATTAGAGAACAAGCAGCAAGACTCCATTTCATTAATCAACCATTTCTGAGCCCTTTCCATGTGTCAAGTAAAGGTGAGAAATTGGGTATATATTAGTGAAAATACTGAAGTATACCATCATGGAAGTAAAAATAGCTTCTATCCTCATAGAACTTAAAATTTGAAGATAACAGTCCAGACGAGGCATTTGCTAATGTATCATGTCACAAAAAAGTCGGGATAAAAATTAAGATAAAGAATAGCACCAAATTTGGCAATAATAAAATATGAAATGATGTTTGAAAAGCAGTTTCATCAGAATGATGGGAATAGAAGCAAGATCACAAGGGATTAAGGAAGGAATAGAAAAAAGCAGCTACATAGATGACTTCAATACTTGCCTCAAAAATAAAAAGGGTGATTTTGACCAAAAGGTGATCACTTGTTCTCTTAAGGTTTGTGAAGGAACCAAAACAGGAAACTTTATACTTAGTAATGGTTTTACTGGTCATGAGAAAGAACTAACTTAATGATAGCATTCTCAAGTGTCCTAATAAGAGTGTGAAGTGTAGCAACTTTGCTTCTAAGTTTCATGTATACAGAGTAGAAAAACTGTCATGAAATATTCTAAAAAATATTGTTTCAGACCCTGGATCATACACTTCTCGAGGTGTCTTGCAAGCTAATTGACCACAATAGAGAGAAAAGTGAAGTCAAGAAAGACACAGTTTGTGAACCTAGATATGACTATGACTCACTGGGGGAATGAGTAGCCCAGGGAAGAGGAGCTGGGGAGGATGAGACACAGGAGGTAGTGGAGTTGAGCTGAGATGCAGATGGATAGCTCATATGGATCCCTCATGAGCAAGACTTCTTCAAAATCACTTTTTCACAAATTTTCAGTAACAAGCTTTTCTACCTTTTCTATAGTTTTTCTGACAATAAACAACCTAATCCTGATTTGTCATTTTCTAAACTCATCTACTCTTTTCTTTTTCCAGTCTCCTGGCAACTCTTCCATTTTCCACGTTTCCTCAGAGGCAGACAGTGGTTTTGCAATTCCATCTCCAAGTTCTCTTAGGATCCTGATGTATAATCTGTGTGGGCTTGGAGCCTTGAATTCATTTAAAACAACTGTGTCTCTTTTAATCTTCTCGTCCATCTTGAGCTTTAATTCTCTCTTAATGATTACTTCTTTAAAGAATTGCAAGTTCAGACTAATTCAGTTTGGCCTTTGCCCCTTGTCATTTAGTTCAAATTAGTAACATTGCAGTGTTTCATTTCAGACTCTGTTTTCCTTTGGTCCTGCAGATTATCAGATAGAATTTTGAATGGTCTTGTTGTGGGATGGTTTTACTGTAAAAGACTTTCTTTGTAAATTGCAACTTCATATCACTTAATCATTATTTTAGCTCACAGACCTGCAGTGCAGTGTTTTCATAGCCACTGGTTACCCAGTAAATGAGCCAACCTATGGCCCTTTCTGGGTGGGAAGAATCTACTCTGACAGTATTATCCTTGTTTTCTATAATTAAAAGAATAAAGGCATCCCATTAAAAGAAAACATAAGACATCTTTGAAATGCCTAATTCCTGGTGTTTCTAGAAATCCAATCCATTGAGTTGTTTTTCTCCAAATTACTCTCAGACTGAGGTTTTAGAGTTTCAAGTTTCAGCCTACAGTAGATGTTTTTATAACAAACTTATGAATATCTGAAAATAATAATACATGTGGAACACTTGACACAGCTCCCTTTATGGTGATCCTGCTGCTTAAGCATTTTACTTACAAGCTTCAATGCAAGATCCAATTTTTTAGTATTACAGGAAACAACCTGAAAATTCTGGCAAAAGAAAAAGTGCCAGTATCAGTTTATATGGTCTCCCAATTTATTTGTTGGGGAATTTGTTGGCATCTCTAAAATTGCTTCTTACTATCTAAGGGATTCTTCTTAATCAAATTTTGGGTCCAAAACAAGACTATTCTGCTAATTATAACATTTTGAAACCATGAGATTAAAAAAGTTACCAAGGAAATACATCTTTCCCTGCTTTGTTTAGAAATGAAATAGAAGTACAGAAATTGACTGAGTATCTTGATATATCTTAATCCTAGCACTGCAGAGTTTTTCCTCACTTATATTCTATTGCTGGAAAGGAAGGTGAATTTATCCAGAAAATACAGTTAATAAAAGTAATAATATTATTGGAAGTGTGACTAAAGGTTTGGGCTAGATACTTTCTAGTTTGATCAAATAACTTCAGTTTTGAAAAAATGATATGGGATTTGGAACCTTCAGCTTCTATGACTAAGAGAAGAGTATTAAACTAGTGAATACAGAAACTTTTGTTGTTGTTGTTGTTGTTGTTTTTGGTACCAGGGATTGAACTCGGTACCTTGTGCTTGTGCAGCAGGTGCCGGAACCACTAAGCTAAATCCCCAGCCAGAAACTTTTAGCCATAAAAGGTACAATCAGAGGCTTGCAATTGTGATAATTTAACTATAACTTAGACAAAACTCTATTCAACAAGAATACTTCATTATTTATAATATATTATTTTATGCATGAAGAAACACAATTATAAACTTATTCAAAAGTATATTAGCTTTATAATAATAATTAAAATAGCATGGTATTGGCAAAAGAAAAAAATTGTGGATCAATGAAATAGAATAGAAGGTAAAGAAACAAAGAGGAGCATACCTGCCCCCAGCACAGAGGAGGTGAATCTTCCATACTACCACCCCAAGTGCCAAGGAGGTGAGGCACGTGGATGCCAGCAGCACACACACTGCCTCCCACCCCATTGAAATGAGAAGACACATAAACAAGTCTCAAAACCAGACTTCCAAAGCACCTAAAGCAACACCATAGGAAAACAAGATGGAACATCTGATACTCAACCACCTGGACTCCCTGAACTGGCAACAAAAGAGGATCCAGAAAAAAATGAAATCAGAAATAACTTCTCAGATAACAGCAGAGATTGTACCCATAGTGCAAGACATGCTTAATAAATCTAGACAGGACACAGATAAAAAAAAATAGAGGAGGTGAGGAACATGATGGAATCTCAACATAGGAAACAAATGGAATCCATAAAACAAATGTAAACAGATATCCAGGAGATTAAAAACTCCATTGAAATCTTACCCAGCAGAATGAGCCAATGTTATGATAGAATTTCAGATATCAAAGACAAGATTGCAATTAGTGACCAGGAAAAGAAAAATTTCTTCCAAATTGTAAGGGACCATGAGAAATCAATTCAGCAGCTGCTAGACGATGCAGAAGAAGAATAACATAAGACTTAACAGAGTCAATAAAAAAACAGGAGAGAGTGCAGATGACATAAAAAAACTGTTCACAGAAGTCATGGCAGAAAATATCCCAAGCAGGGGGAAAGAACTTGACATACAGATAAGTGAGGCATATGGGACTCCAATGAGCCTTGATCACAAAAAATCTACAAATAGGCATATAATTGCTAAGATGCCAGAAACCCAGCATAAGAACCAAATTCTAAAAGCAGTTAGAGAAAAGAAACAAATCACATACAAAGGAAAGCCCATCAGAATCACAGCAGACTTCTCAATGCAAACCCACAAGGCAAGAAGAGCTTGGAGTGATGTATTTCAAGCCCTAAAGGAAAACAGCCTCCAGCCCAGATTGATGTACCCTGCAAAACTATTTTTCAAAATTGATGGAGAAATAAGATACTTTAATGACAAAGAGCACTTTAGAAACCTCATGAATACCAAACCAGCACTCCAAAACATTTTACAAACTATCCTAGGAAAAGACAAGGAGGATCACAATGTGGGGAAGCACAGCAGAATGAATCCATTGGGCACGACAAGAAATTAAACGCAAAGGGGGAGAGACCAACAAAAAGAAAAAGTCATGACAAGGATAGGTCAATATGTATCAGTTATAACCATCAATGTTAATGGTCTCAATTCACCAATCAAAAGAAATAGACTGGCAGAATGGGTCAAGAAGCAAGATCCAACAATATGCTGCATACAAGAAACATACTTAATTCTAAAAGAAACTCATAGACTGAAAGTTAAAGGGTGGAAAACAATACTCCATGTGACAGGAAACCCAAAAAAGCAGGAGTAGCTAACATCCTTGGAGATCAAGTAAATTTCAAACCAACATTGATTAAGAGAGACAAAGAAGAAAAAAAGAAAAAGAGAGAGACAAAGAAGGACATTATGTCCTTGTAAAGGGAACAATCCAAGAGAAAGAGATGACAATCATAAACATATATGTACCAAACACTAGAGCACCCAACTATTTAAAACAAATACTAACAGGAATGAAAAATCAAATAAGATCTAATATAATAGTAGTGAGGGACCTCAATACCACAATGGCATAAATAGATAGATCAACTGGACAAAATATAAGCAATGAAATACTAGAACTCAATCGAATTCTTGAACAAATGATCTTAACAGATGTTTACAGAGTGTTCCACCCAACAAAATCAGAATACACATTCTTTTCAGCTGCACATGGGTCATTCTCCAAAATAGACCACATGCTCGCTCATAGAACATGGTTAAGTAAGTGCAAAGGAACTGAAGTTATCCTCTGTATATTATCAGACCATAGTGCAATGAAATTGGAGATCAATAGCAAAAGAAAATGCAAAAATTTCATAAACACATAGAAATTGGACAACACACTTCTGAATAACCAATGGGTCACAGAAGAAATTAAAGAAGAAATCAGACAGTTCCTTCAATTAAATGACAATGACAATACAACATATCGGAATCTATGGGACACAAAGAAAGCAGTCTTACGAGGGAAATTCATAGCAGTGAATATTCACATTAGGAAAACAGAATGAGCCCAATTAAACAACCTGATGCTGAACCTCAAGCTTCTAGAAAAAGAAGAGCAGGACAAATTCAAAGCTCATACAAGGGAAGACATTATTAAGATCATAGAAGAAATCAATGTAATGGAGACTAAGAGAATGATACCAAAAAATCAAAGAAGCCAAGAGTTGGTTCTTTGAAAGAATAAACAAAACTGACAAATCTTTAGCCAACCTTATCAGGAAAAGCAAAGAAAAGGCCCAAATCCATGCAATTAGGAATGAAAAGAATGAAATTACAATGGACCCAGCAGAAATCTAGAGGATCATCAATACCTACTTTGAGAACCTTTATGCCAATAAGATGGAAAACACAGAAAAAATGGACAGATTCCTAGATACATATGAATTACCAAAGTTGAATAAAGAAGACATAAAAATTATAAATGACCCAGTATCAATCAATGAAATTGAAAATGTAATTAAAGGCTTACCAACTAGGGAAATTCCTCATCCTCATGGCTTAACTGCTGAATTCTACAAGATATTTGGAGAGGAACTACTGCCAGTATTGTTTAAACTCTTCAATGAAATTGAAAGGGAAGCAATACTCCCAAATTCATGCCTGGAAGCAAGCATCACCTTGATCTCCAAAGCAAAGAAAGACCCAGCTGAAAAAAAGATCTATAGGCCAATCTCAATCTAATGAACATAGATGCAAAAATCCTTAATAAGGTACTGGCAAATAGAATGCAGAAGATCATCAAGAAGATCATACCCCCTGACCAAGGGGAATTCATCCCAGGGATGCAGGGATGGTTCAACATATGCAAATCAATCAATGTAATACACTATATCAATAGAGCCAAGGACAAAAACCATATGAACATCTCAATACATTCAGAAAAAGCATTTGACAAAATTCAACACGCATTTATGATAAAAACCCTACAAAAATTGGAATAGACGGTCTCTCTCTCAATGTGATAAAAGCCATCTATGAAAAACCAATAGCCAGTATCATACTAAACGGTCAAAAATTGAAATTCTTCATATTAAAATCAGGAACAAGGGCCGGAGATTTAGCTCAGTGGTTTCACCGCCTGCTGCGCAAGCACAAGGACCTGAGTTGATCCCTGGTACCAAAAAAAAAAAAAAAAAAAAAATCAGGAACAACACAAGGATGTCCACTACCACCATTCTTGTTCAATATAGTCTCGGAAACATTGGCCGCAGTAATTAGACAAGAGAAAGAAATAAAAGGAATAAAGATAGGAAATGAAGAAGTCAAATTATTTGCAGATGACATGATACTCCTTGTAGAAGACCCCAAGAACTCCCCCAAAAGTCTTCTAGACTTAATAATCAAATTCAGTAAAGTAGCTGGATATAAGGTCAACACACAAAAATCAATAGCTTTCCTCGACACTAGCAACAGACTCACTGAGAGAGAAATTTGGCAAACAATTCCTTTCACAACAGCACTCAAGAAACTGAAATACCTAGGAATCAACCTAAGGAAAGAAATCAAAGACCTCTTCTCTGAAAACTATAGCACTCTAAAAAGAGAGATTGAAGACGATATCAGAAAATGGAAGGACATCCCTTGCGCCTCGTTAGGAAGAATCAACATAGTGAAAACGGCCAAACTTCCAGAACTGCTATATAGAGTCAATGCAATCCCAATTGAAATCCCAGCAGCATACTTCACAGGCCTTGAAAAAACAATCCAAAAATTCGTTTGGAACAAGAAGAGACCCAGAATATCAAAAGCAATTCTAGGTAACAGAGACATGGCAGGGGTTATCACAATCCCCAACTTGAAACTATACTACAAAGCTACTGTGATTAAAAACAGCATTGTACTGGCAAAGAAACAGACCTGAGCACCAGTGGAACATATTAGAAGATGCAGAAACAACTCCAGACACACTCAGCCACCTCATCTTTGACAGAAGAGCCAAACACCCTCACTGGAGGAAAGATAGCCTCTTTAATAGATGATGCTGGAAAAACTTTGTTTCAACTTGCCAAAGATTAAAACTAGACCTATATCTTTCACCATGCACTAAACAAAAATCAAAATGGATAAAAGATCTAAATATTGAAACAGACACGCTGAACCAGCTGGAACAGAGGTTACGTAGAACTCTTGAAGACATTGGTGTAGGAAAAGATTTTATGAACAAAACCTCAGTTGCCTGTGAACTAGCACAAACAATCAACAAGTGGGATCTCTTCTTGCTAAAAAGCTTCTGCACAGCAAGAGAAACCACCAACACTGTGAAGAGACAACCTACAATGTGGGAAAAAATTTTCACATCCTCTTCCTCAGACAAAGGTCTACTTTCTAGAATCTTTAAATGACTTAAAAAATCGGACCTCCCAAATTTAAATTTAAAGACACAATCTAAAAATGGGCATCTGAAATGAACAGACATTTCTCAGACAAAGAAGTAGAAATAACAAATAAACATATGAAAAATGTTCAACATCACTGGCCATTTGAGAGATGCAAATGAAAACAAAGCTGAGATTCCACCTCATTCCAGAAAGAATGGCTGCTATCATGAAATCAATCAATAACAAATGCTGGTGGGGCTGTGGGGAAAGAGAAACCCTGCTCCACTGCTGGTGGGTGTGTAGACTGGTGCAACCACTATGGAAATCAGTATGCAGATACCTCAAAGAACTAGGACTGGAAGTCCCATTTGACCCAGCTATTCATCTGCTGGGTATCTTCCCCAAAGAATTAAAAGAATCATATCACAGTGATATATTTGCATCCATGTTCATAGCAGCACAATTTGTATTGCTAAAACTTGGAAGGAGCCAAATTGCCCATCAACTGGAGACTGGATAAAGCAACTATGTTTTCTTTATAAAATGGAGTACTACGCAGACATAAAAATGAGAAATTAAAGCTAAATGGATGCACATTGAGGTGACACTCTTAAGTGAAATAAATAGGCCACACGTGTAAATACTGAATAGTTTTCTCTAGTGTGAAAAACTGAAAGTGTAAATAAGGACTAAAAGGTATAATAGATAATGTGAAATAGGAAGAAAAGGGGCAAGGGGAAGGGGAAGTGGGAGGGGTAGGGGAAAGGATAGAAGGGAATGGAATTAATATGAGAAAATGAAAAAATAGAAACAAAGTCTTTGTAAATAGGGAGGGATGGAGGGGTTGAAGGGAGGGAAGGGGAATGGGGAAAAAATAAGAACCAAGAGAGATTATGTAAAGGTGCAAATTTCCAATGATGAATGCCATTGTATTGTATACCTAAAATTACAAATAAAATTAATTTTTAAAAAAGAAACTAAACACACTTTTTAGAATGGTTCTACAGGGCTGGGGATGTAGCTTAGTGGTTTCGCCGCCTGCTGCACAAGCACAAGGACCCGAGTTCGATCCCCGGTACTGAAAACAAAACAAAACAAAAGACATAGAATAGTTCTACAAAAAAAAAAAGAAGAAGAAGAAGGTGCAGAAACAAACTCCAGGCATAGTGAGCTGCCTTATCTTTGATAAAGGGCCAAACACCTTCACTGGAAGAAAGATCGCAACTTTATTAAATGGTGCTGGGAAAACTGGCTTTCCACATGCTGAAAATTGAACCTGATCCATTATCTTTCACCATGCACTAAACTAAAATCAAAATGGATCAAAATATTAAAACAGCAGTACTTAATCTGTTGATAGTTTAAAATAAGTAAAACTCTTGAAAATATATGTGTAGACAAAGACTTTATGAACCTGGATTTTCTAGGAAATACTACTGTGAATCAACAAATGGGATCAAATCAAATTAAAAAGCTTTTGCATAGCAAAGAAAACCACCAACAGAGTAAAGAGACAACCTACAGAACAGAAAAAACATTTTTCCAGCTCCTCCTCAGAGGACTAATATCTAGAATATATAAAGAACTCAAAAAATGCACCCCTTAAATTAAAAAATCCAATTAAAAACTGGACATCTAAAATGAATAGACACTTCTCAGATGAAGAAATACAAATGGTCAATTGGCCTGAAAAATTGTTCAACACTGCTGGCCATCTGAGAAATGCAAATGAAAACAACACTGAGATTCTCACTCTAGAAAGAATGGCTATCTTCAAGAAATTGACCAATACCAATTATTGGCGATGCTATGGGTGAAAAAAGTACCCTTCTCCATTGTTGGTTGGTGTGTGAACTGGTACAACCACTATGGAAATCAGTATGGAGATTTCTCAAAAATCTAAAACTAGGGGTTCCATTTGACCCAGGTATTTCCCTTCTGGGTATCTTTCTAAAAGAGTGAAAGAAATTGTACCATAGTGATACATTCATACCCATGTTTATAGCAGTGCAACGTACAATAGCTAAATCTTGGAAACAGCCCATATGCCCATCAATAGATGAATAGAAAAAGAAAATGTATTTATATACAATAGAGTACTACTCTGCCAAAAAGAATAAACTTGAGACATTTTTTGGTATATGGCTGCATCTTGAGATCATAATCTTAAGTGAAATAAATCAAACACATAAGTATCACATTGTTTATCTTGCAGGAAAAACCCAAAATGTAAATAATGAGCAAAATAGAGGATAGATATTGGGAAGTAGGAAGAAATTGTTCAAATGGGAAGAGGTACAAGGGAGGAGTAGGAGGGGAAGAGAAGGAAGGGAAAAGGGATTTTAAAAAGAATTGAAGGAAAAAATGGAAACAACTTTTCTAAATCAGGAAGGAAAGAAGGGTTGAAGGTAAGAGAGGGGAATGGGGAAAAAGAATTAAGATATATTCTGTACTGGTACACATTGCTCGTGATGAATGTGATCATTATTATGGTGAGTATGTACTACTGAAAAAAGTATATAGGTTTCTTTTTACGTGGCATGCATTATATTGTAATTCCCACAAAATTATAACCTTACAAGCATACATGTATTATCCTCTAGTTATGCAGGTCCAAGTTCTGAGTCTCTCTGTGGTAAAATCAAGGACAGACAGGGCTGCTTTCCATCTGAGTGGCTGAAGAGAGAATCCATAGCTTCCAGTTACAAGCTTTGAGAAGCTGTCCATATTCTTTTACTTATGGTTCCTTCCTCCACCTTCAAAACCAACAACTGTGAGTTGAATTGCTCTCATATCCCATCACTGTGACCTTTCCTTCTGGCTCCTTCTCTCACATTCAAAGACCTTGTGGTTACACAGGGTCAGTATAATCTTCCTGGTTTATATTTGTCTGATTGGCAATCTTAATCCCATCTGCTATTTCAGTTTCCTTTTCCTTTACATAAAACACAAGACATTCTAAGTTTCTGGGAATTAGAACATGGACATCTTTGGAAGGTCATTATTCTACTGTGTGTATAAAGATTTTAGTTTGCATGAACCAGAGTAAAAACATGTTCAGTAGAATTTCAGTGATCAAAATGACCTTTCATCATACAAATATATATATTCATTACAAATTGCTAGTAAGGGAGAGTTCTCAAAACTTTCTCTCAGAAGACCCTTTGGTAGATTTTCACAGGATGGAACTAAAACTAGCTAAGTAAATACAATTATGAAGCTACTATTTGTGTTATTGCTATCGGTGACTTAGTCATAAATCTCAAAGAGAAAGTGTATCTTCTTGACAGATTTTTCTCTACTGCATATGCTTCCTACTTCCATAATTCCAAGCACACAGAGATTTTATTCATTTCCTTCCCAGATCTTGGATGTCTTTAATTCAATGGACTGCATTTGTGCATAAAATTAATACATTAAACTTCAAAATGGTACCAAAATATGATAAAAAGTCAATAATTGCTCTACTGATGTGCATATTAGAAGCTTGAATTTTACGTTTTAACAAATGCTATAAATCTGACTGAGTCCTAAATTTTTTCACTCTGCAATTGCACTTTTGTTTTGTAACAGCCAGTGTTGGATAGGGATCCCAAGCACCTAGAATTGCAAACAGCACTCTATAAGCTTACGGTGTGGCCTGAACTCTGCTATATCACCCCTTAATCCCACAGTTGCACTCTTCAAGCACACATGCATACACACACACACACACACACACACACACAGCACTGGCTCTCTCACCTGAGTGCCTTCTGTTTCCTCTACCATAATTATTTTCTTTATATCTATTGTTTCTCAGCTCAACTGACTACCTTAAGGATAAGGATTGTTTAGGATTCATTCACAGGTTCTAAAAGCAGAGAAAAGAAATAATCTAGCTGAACACCCATCATAATTCTAACATTTTATTACACATCACTATTTAACATTCTAGTTCTCTTATCTGGTCAATGTTGAGAATTGAGGTCTGCTACAACAGGACGTAGGGTAAATCACTCATCATTTTATATTACACAAAGCCATACTTTTGGTTTGACAGGTAATTATTTACTGACTTCTGTTTGGCCTAAATTAAGGCAATTAATCTCTGTTTTTCAACCACTTTGGCTGCAAATAGCAATGCTATTATGCACTGCCCATGTACACACTGTGAAGCATGTTGCCCATAATTGTGTCTATATTGGTCTTATTTTCCATACTGATAAATATATCCTTTTCTTACATTTCTCTGGCTTCTTCCTGTTTAGGGAATTTCCTGTATCATGAGGTGAATGGTTTCGGTTCTATCATAGTGTGCCACACCAGCAGGACCCTAAATCATGGGGCCACTTGATCTTGGACTGGGATCTCCAAAACCATGAGGAAAATAACTTCTTTCTCTTTGTAAGTTAGTTGCATCAGCTATTTTGATGTAGTAACAGAAAGCTGACCCAGAAAATTGGTAATGAAAAGTGGGATCATTGTGACCATACCTGGTGATGTAGATTCACCTATGGAACTGATTTATGGGGCAATTTTGGCATGGAGAAGTAGACTGGAGAATGCCTAAAATGCTGTAAGCAGAGCTGAACAGAAAATTCTGATAAGTGCTTAAAAGAACAGAACGCTGATCAAAATGTGAACAGTAAAGGCAATGCTGATGAGGTTTCAGATAGAAATAAGACCTTTATTTATAATTTTTTACACTGTGTCAATGAATTTGTATGCATTTATCCATGCCCTAATATTTTATGGGAGGCTGAGTTTAAAGATGATGGTCTAGTTTACCTGGTATAAATTTCAAGGCAATAAAGCATTCAGGCTGCAACATGGCTATTATTGACAGCTCTGAACCAAATTCACAGTGAGACTTGGTAGCAAAGAGGAGAAGAGTGGAAAGACTTGAAAATTTTCAGCTTGGCCAGAAAAGGAGCATGTGTATAGATTCAACCAGGGAAGGTATGGTTATTAATGCTGGTAAAAAGAAGCCAAATACTTTGCATCAAGGAAAAAGGAAAGATGTCTATTTTAAGCAAACTTACAGCCATCACAGCCAAAAAGATGTAGAAATGGAAATCTGTGGCAAAGACTTTTCAAGACACTCAACAGCTGCAGCTGTGGCTTAAGAGACCCAAGTACATCTCCTGCTGGCATCAGACCTTGATGCTTGTTTCGCAGACATGTGGAATGTGAGTGTTAGGTGGTCATGCTGGCTTCCACCAAAACTTCCAAGGAAAGGTGGGGAAGCCAAGCAATGTGCTGAAGTATTGAAGTCTCAGTAGCCTCCTCCTGAGCAATGTACAATGAAGGTGTGAAAATGAAGCCAAAGTTCCAGTAAAGACTCAAGGCAGGTAGGGGTGGGGATTTAGCTCAGTGGCTCCATGCCTGCCTGGCAAGTCCTGACTTGGATCCCTGGTTCAAAAAAAAAAAAAAAGGAAAGACAAGAAAAACTCAAGGCAGGCAGAAGGGCCAGCAACCTGGAACACTCATCATAGAAAGCTGCAGGCAGTGAGTGGAGCCAGCCCAAGAGAGTGGCCATGCAGGCTGCAGCCACAAAGTCACAGGTGTAGTGTTGCCCAATTCCTTGGGAGCCCACATCCCAGCGCAGTGGGCCCTGGATGCCATATATGGAACATTAGAATATTTTTCCTCAATATTGTATATTTATATGAATGTGTCTAGTTTCTTTTTTCTTAATAGGAAAACATTTATTGGCACACTTTAGGTATACATAATGAACATACTCATCATAGGGAATTTGCACCTGTACATGATACATTCTGCTGCTTTTTTCCCATTCCCCCTTCCCTTACCCCTTCTCCCCTCCCTATGTACAAAAGCTTTGTTTCCATTTTCCTTCTATTATCTCTTTTATTTTTCTTGTCCCTTCCTTCCTTTCCTTTTCTTGTCCCTCCTCCCTTGTTTCCCTTCCCATTTTGGTATTTTCTTCCTATTTCCTAATATTATGCATTTTAGTCCTTATTTCAACTTTCAGTTTCTCACACCAGAGAAATAATGTGGTATTTAAACATATGTGTTTGATTTATTTCCCTTAAGAGTATGGTCTCAAGGTGAATCCATTTAGCTAGAAATGTCTGAGGCTCATCCTTCTTTATGGCAGAGTAGTATGGGCATTTGGACTGTTTCCAAGACTTAGCTATTACAAACTGTGCCACCAAGATGGTTAGAGATGAAATGAATGCATTTTGCTTTGTGAAACAGACAAAGTCCTTGGGGACCAGAGGAAGAATGTCATATTTTGGATGTTGAGTGTCCCGCAAAGGCCTGTGTGATAAAGGCTAAAGTTTTGCTCTGCGGTCTTCTTTAGGGAGCTACACTTTTCTTGCTTCTCAAGCAAACTCTTGGGATTATCAAATTCTTATTTTCCTCATTCCTGTCCAAAATACTGTCAATCTATTCTCATAATGTATCTAAAATCTGACAAATTCTCTTACTTATAATAACACTATCTGCTTCAAGCCACATCATCTCCTCAGATTATCATATAACCTTCTAACTTATCTCCTTGCTTTTACTTTGTGACTTATTTAAATGTAAGTCAAGTAATTTCAGTCTTCTATTCAGAATCTTCCAATGGCTTCTAACCTAGACTAATAGCGAAAATGTTTATTGGGGTGAATATTGACCTGTAGACTCTGTCTTTTACTACACTTCTGACCCTTCCCCCTGTCCACTGGCCTAAATTTAGTTTCTAAAATATGTCAATTATATTCCTAATTCTGGCTCATGGCCAATGATTTTCTCTTCCCTTGTACTGTTCTTTCTGCACTGAGACATGTGGCTCACTCACTTTATTCAAGTTTCCAATGAATACAGTAGGATCTGTAAGCACTCCTCAAACAAACCTATAAAAAGTATCAGCAATCCTCCCAAGCAATATTCATATCTCTTTGGTCTATTTTACTAACTGTGATAGTCTGGATATTACTTAACTGTGGCCCCCAAAGATTCATGTCTTGGAAACTTGTTCCTCAGCATGGCAATGTTGGGAGATGAGATTTTTAAGAGGTGAGGCCTAGTGGGAAATCTTTAGGTCAATTTTGGGATGCCCTTGGAAGGGGTTGTAAGATACGAGCCCTTCTGGTCTCCTATTTTCAGATCTGTTCCTCCTGCGTGCATCCCACTGTGACACCATCTGCCATGGTGTCCTTATGAGACATGGGCCAGTGCTTGTATTATGGCCTTTAATCTCCAGAGCTTTCAACTAAATACCAAATAAAACTCTTTTCTTTATAAAGTTACCCATCTGGAGGAATTTCATTATAGTAATGAAAAATGGACTAATACACTCACTCTTATACCCTTAGTGTTTAAGAAAGTAGGCATTCAATAAATATTTACAAACTGAAACAAACAAAAAAAACTAATTCAAAGGTACTCTAAAACTGAAAGAATGGGAAAGAAATATAACTCACATGTTCCCAAGCATAATCTGCCAAAATTGCCTATTTTTCAGAATTACTTGAAGTTCATTCTTCTCCATCTTTTAGTTTTTATTCATAGATTGGCATTTAATAACTCTCTGCCTTTAGTCATGTTCCGGACCTAAAGTCTTTGAGGCTTATTTGCCTCAGATTAGTAGCCTATCACCCTCTAGAGAAGCAGAGAGAGGCCCTCTGAAGAATAATCCATGTCATGTGAATTAGAGAAGGAACTGTAATGGGGGGAAGAAGCAGAGATTTCTAATATAAGCAAGCAAGTGGAAATTAAATGTGGGCTTACACGTTTATTTCCTAAAACTCACACTTATGAATTCTAAAACATGTGACAGAATATGTTACAAAATAGAGGTGTATGTTTATTTATGTTTGATGCCAAGGGAAATACATAAATATAATTTGATGTAGTTTAACATTTAAATTTAGGAGGGTATCTTTGAACCACAAGGAATATTTATTAACCTATGAGATGTCTTTTGGGCTGAAACCAATATTCTCTGGTATCTTTCCTAGTTCAAGTGCATATTAAACCCCTGGAGTTCAATTCCAAAGCTCTGTGTTTTCTCTTACTAATTTTAATGAACACTAAGGGCTTGTACGCATTTGGTGTTTAAACATCATGCTGTTTTGGGAGTCTGAAAATTTTGATTTCTGAAGATATTGGTGTCAAAGAATGCTTCCAGAACCTCTGCGTTTTTAGCAGAAATAGTTCCTCATTCTTTTGTTTTTGCCCAGATAAAGTCATCAGAAGGCTTATTCCATTCTGCTCTCAGACGCAAAATTAAACTCAGAGTACTGCTGAGCCAAAGGCAGAAAGAAAGGTCAAAAGCCAGGAATTCTCCTAACCTCAACATTTCAAACATGGATATTCTACAAGTACACAGAACGTTATTTGCTTTTTAGTAAAGGAAACATTCTAAAATATAACTCAGCTATTCTTGGATTGCTGACCCAAATGACTAGATCTTAAAATGCATTTTGTAGCAAAAAAAAAAAGTATAATGGCTGAGAAAGTAACATTATGTATATTTATTTTTTACAAATTCAGGTTCCAATTCCCTGGGATCCAGAGGTTACAGATTTCTTCCTGGTGCCCTCTCAGTTTTCTATGCTCACCTCATCACTACCACTGCCCCACATACACCACAGATCTGCATAGATTTGTAACATGCAACTATTTTTCTTCCTACCTCAAAAAACTTGGTAAATTTTAATGAAAAATGAATGCAAGACATTTTAAAAATTGCAATGCACTAGGTAAATATGAACTACTATAATTCTTCTGTGTGGCCACAGTTTTTGCATCATTCCTGTCAAGCAATAACAGTGCTCTAGAAGAAAAGGCTCATGCACTTCCATGGAAAGAATCACAAGTCTACAGGGAAACCACAACTAATATGAAACCTCCAAGGGATAAAAATTCTGATTATAATCTCATTTCAGCTTTCCATTCTAGTCAGTGTGCCATTTTTTCCCTAATAATTAAATGCTGCCACATTGGTCTTAGGATTTCAGGAACCTATGATCCCTCTTGAAATTGGAAAGCCCATCTCCAAAGCATCTTGTCCCTCTGCATACCAGACCACAGAGCTCCCAGCCATGCTGCTGCCTCACCCTGGCACCTTTCTCAATGGCTTCATGAAGTATCTTCTCAGCCCTCTTAGAAAATTCATGTAGAGGTGGGAGGATAAGTAGAGTAAGTGGATGAACGGTCCTACATGATAAATACACCAAGTATCCTTAAACCTTTGGAGTCTTCTTGCTACATTATGTTTCTCTATTTAGTATTTATAAGTATAACCATCAAGGGCAGTTTCTCATGATCCTTACCTACCCTGGCTGGCATATCCTAAATAAGAGGTTATCTAACTGCAGTTCATGCACGTTAAGTACTATATACTTAGAGTTTTAATGGAATAGAGACATGTTCTTTTGTTTCACTTTTATCTATGGCATCATTTTTATTAGTAAAGCAGAGTTGACTATGACAGACTTTAGAGAGATAGATGATAGACAGGTACAGGTAGATGATAGACAGGTGATAGATACATAGATAGACAGATGATAGATAGATAGATAGGAAGGAGACCAGGATGTTCCGGCCCGGATGTTAGACCCTGGCTCTAACTCCTGTCATATAAGGGTGGTCAGACTCTGAGAGCCTGATTCATGAGTGCTAAACATGCACAAAACTGACTTCATGGAGCCCCAGTGGCCCAATCGGTCAACGGGAGTTACCTATATAACAGACTGCACATCAGAACAGTACCTTATTTATTTACATAAATTTATTTACATAAATTCCTACCACATTGGCCAGAAACGTGAGAGGGCCACATGCTCAGCACATGCTCTCCTGCAGTCAGGCTGCAAGGAAAGGCAAAACTGAACCAGAAAGCACATTTTGATTTTCTAGAAAATCTGATTGTCAAACAGGAAAAAAATACCCATATCTCTATGATTGGTGCTTTTTCTACATTGATAAACTTGAATGGGGATTAGAAAGCTGTTTAGTGACTTTGGAAGCAGAATATAGGTAGTGAGAGGAGTTTAATGGCATCCACTAAGTTATCTGGATGTACTCATCATGCCAGAAAAGTGATTTTGTAAGTGGGCATAAAATAGTTGAAGACCAATGTTGTTCTCTTTTCTTAAAGAAAGTCTTAGCAATTGAGACTAGAAATTTCAAGAGTTACTCACTTTTCTCCTTTTCTATTCCTCCACAAATAAGCAAACATTCTTTTTATTGAAATTATACTTCTGGAATTATGAAGCTCACATGACCTATTACCACTTTCAAGTGATTTTTGCCTGTTAAGTGTATTACATGTTGATCTTATATTTTATACTCAGATAAAAATCCATTCCATGCTCTTTATTTATTATTCTTTCCATGTAAGTTGTTGAGGGTCAAATAAAACAATACTTTGTGTGAAGTGCCTATTACAATGTCAGGCAGAGAGTGGGTACTCAACAATGAAATAGTTTAACATAGTGGAAGTGGAAAGCGTGAATATAGCCAAGTATACCACACTATGAGGTATGTCATAAAAGTGGTATGAACAAATTGCTCTGTGAATAAATAGATAAAATATTCCCAGGACCTTTAACTGCTCAACATATGCAACTGCAAATAGTGTCTTCCCTGTCTTGTCATTTTCGCCAGCTATAATCCAGACCCAGAGCATAAATACTGGACTTCGGGCAGGGCCTAGAAATCAATGCTGTACTTTAGAACACAGCCAAACTCCTCCTGAGCACACTACAAATATCACTTAATATTCCTATCACTGTAAAAATCACAATTCAAAGGAAGCCTAGTCTTATTGAGTTCCAATTGAGCTTGCGGTTATTTTTGTTATTTAAATTCTTTTCACATCAAGTTTGTCTAATTCCGGTTTTGTAGAACTGATTTTTTTAAAAATCTGAAACAATGCACTTGGCTGATATTCTTTTTTCATGGATACCCTGTTTTCTTTTCTATATCATTGTATTATAATCTATGTTTTAAGCCAGAAAGTTGGAAGCCACGGCTCTCTCTAAAAAGTCAGCAACCACTATCAGTTCTTTTAAAACTGCCCCATAACTGACTTTTTCTTTTACACCTACTAATTGGTTGATTTTTATAATTCCTACCAAGTATCAAGCACTGTTCTATATACTCCTTCAATTTATCCTCCACATAATCCTCAAAACAGAGCAACCCTGATAGAAAGGATACTTCCTTTGCAGAGGCCAGTGAGTCTCTCACAAATCAAGCATGTGAATGTGAACAAAGGCAGTTTGGCTCCTGAGTGTGAGGAAGTCCCATTTGTCTCCCTGGTCTCTATTTTAGTTTCCCATTACCTTCACCCTAAAATCTTACAGTGATCCAGTTACTAATCTCCTCATCATTTGTCTGGCCTATTCCAGTTTACACTTGTCATATACATAAAGCCATGTTTCTAAAATCACAGATATAAATGATTTCTGGGCTTAACATCAGAGTTCTCTCCCTAGAGAAATGAGACAAAGTCTTATTATAAAGAATCACCTGTAAGACTTGCCAAAGAATTCATGGTCTTCTACAACCTACCTTCAATCTTCCTATTTTGCCTTATCAATGCCTTTCCCCTTGAGCCCACAACAGACTGTCCTCCAGCCATAATAGATGCCATGTGCTATTTCCTGAATGTTTTAGCCTGTTTTTTTCCTCCCTGTAACTAGCACATTTTCAGCCCTTCTGCCAGAAACTGCCCACTGCATGTGAACATGTGTCTACATACATAGCTACAACATTCATATCATAATCATCAAATTAATTTTTTTAGTACTAGAAATTGAACTCAGGGCCTTATACAACTAAGAAGAACTCTCCACTGAACTTTGTCCCAGATCTTTTTAATTTTTGTTTTTGAGACAAAGTCTCCCTAAGTTGCCCAGGCTAAAATTAAAACTGTGAGCATCCTGCTTCAGCCTCCTGAGTAGGATCATAGGCATGTACCTACCACAACATCCAGCCATACTCACAAAATTTTAATCATATATCAAAACTTTGATCTAATACCTTGATATAGTTTATACAATAGCTCTACATGCAAAACAAACTAATCACAACTTTAAATTCTTACAGAACTCTTATGCAAAAATGGCTCTTCAAATATTGTCACAGCCTTTATTGTATGTGTTAGCTTTCTGTGATTATGACAAAACACCTGAGATAATCACTTAAAAAGAAGAAAGGTTTATCTCAGCTCACAGTTTTTGAGGTTTCAGTCTATGGACAGTTGGTGCTGTTGCTCTTGGGCCTGTGGGAAAGCAGCATATCATGGCAGGAGCTTATGGAAAAGCAAAGTTACTCACCTCATGACAGCAGGGAAGCAAAAAGAGAAAGAGGAGGATTCCAGGATCCCGGAACCTTCTTTTGAAGGGCACACCCCACATGAACTTTCGCCAACTAGGCCCCACTCCTTAAAGGTTCCACCACATCTCAATAACACCATGGGCTGAGAAATAAGCTTTTAATATTTAAGATCAAGACAAGGCCTAGGGATGTAGGTCAGTGATAGAATGCTTGACAGTATATGTGAGACTCTGAGTTCAACAACCAGGGAAGACAAAAGAAAGATCAAAACTCATAAGATCAAAAATCATATCTACTTCTCCCACTAGATTATAAAATCCTGGAGGTGAGGAGCTGAAGACTAAAAATTATTGCCTTAATATGTAGCATATTTATTACTTAAAAATATGTTAAAATGATGAACTAAATATTAGTAAATAATACTAATGATATTTTAAGTATACCATTATCTCAATTTTTATGAATACCAAGCTATAGATAGCAGTGTGTTTTGTGTTATATATATATATTAAAATATTAAGAATGCTTTATTTAATATAAGTTGTATCAAATTAGAGTTTACCTGGTAACTCATGTGCTATGGCTTTTCTATGAAGATCTTTTAATAACAAAAATGTTCTTTTCACATATTAAATCTTATTTTGATGATTTTGGTAAAATTTGAAGCTTACTATGGCCTTTTTAAATCTCCCTATCGCTTATCAAACTTCTGCTTCCAGTTAGGTCAAACAGTGTGGATATGATACCTGTGGTCCCACAATAACCACAGGAAAAGGCTAGGCAAGATAGAAAGGATACTCCCTTTGCAGATAGCAAGGATGAGGATGCAAAGAATCCTTGTTAAACTTAATTCCAGAAAGCAATGGCTCCTTTTATGGGAGGAGAGAGCCTCAGCATCTTCTAAACCTGAGGGAAATCTCCATGGCTGAGAATGAATGGAAGGGTGATGGAATAAGCCTTATAAAAATAAAGGAACTGAGAAGAAAGCCCTGAGCCCTTTTGCAGTGAGGGCTGTGGGAAGTTTGAGAGAATGGCAAATTTAAATGCAAAGCATGCGGCCCATTTAGACTCTTTCCCTCACCAATCATTCAATTTTGCCATGAAAAGAGCAATGGAAAGCATTCTTGAAAGCAGAGAAAAGCAGCAATAGGCCCACACATTTCTCACAATTCTTGGGTTGTAGAGTCCTGCTGTGGTTTAAATGAGGGATGAACCAAAAAGAAAGAAAAAAATAGAAACTGATATCCAGTTGCTCACACCAAATATTATCTTATTCAAAAATGGTGGCAAGTATTTCCGCAGGAGTTTAGCATAGCTAATCACTGAATTCAATCTAACTGAAGCTCAAGCCTAGCCCTCCAAAAGCTTACTGTACTAATCCTTACTTATCCCTCAACAAAGGAGAGGGCTTAACTTCTGTTAGGAAATTAATAACAAAAACAAATAATATATGAATTTTTAATACCACTTATACACAATATCAACATTATAATAAAAATTTCTGAGATATCCAAACTGCAGGAAAATAAGACCCATAATCAAGAAAACTCAGAACCGTAGGAAGAAAACCCACAGATAACCCACTTAATTGAAATAGTAATTACTGTAAAAATAAATTCTATAAATATGGCAACTAATTTGCAGAAAAATATAAATATGACACATAACAAGATTTGGTATTTCAGAAGAAATATGAGATCTATGAATTAAAAAACAATAGAAATTCTAATATTTGATATCCAACCTTCATTGACTGTCTCTTAATATCAGATGGGACATAATAGAAGAAGAGATAAGTACATTTGAATATAAACCAATAGAAATTCAAACTGATTCAGAGAGATAAAGAAAAGATTGAAACTAAGAGACCATTGGTGGAATATAAGATGAAATCGCTGTTATGGTTTATATCTAGATTTTCTCCAAAGCCTCATCTGCTCATAGGTGGGGCTTTGGGAAGGTGATTGGATTTGGATCATGAGGACCAGATATTATCAGTGGATTAGTCCACTGGTGCATTTATAGCTAAATGTGATTTGGGAAGTGAATCCTGGTAGAAAGAGGTGGGTGTAACCTGGAAGAGTATATCACCCGCCCTCCCTCCTAGATCTCTCTACTTCCTGCTGTGGTCCCTACTCTGCCATGTCCCTCTGCCATGCAGCCCTCCCTTGGAGTCAGTTGACTGTGGAATGAAACTTCTACAAACTGTGAACCAAAATAAAACTTTCCTCCTTAGAGTTATGGGTGTTGGAAGTTGTGTCTCAGCAACAAGAAATAACTAAGACACTGTTATGGTTTGGGTCTAGATGTCCCCCTAAAGCCTCATGTGGTCATAGGCTTGATCTAGAGTGTGTGAAGCTGGATTGATTCATGATGCAATGCTAGACTCAAGGACTCTAGGATTAAGAGTGTGAGTGCTACCCACCCTAAGGAGTCTGAATAAGATAAAAGGGGCAGGGAGATGGTGTGAACTCTCTTGTTACCTTTGCTGCCTTGTATGTGCCATGTTGTTTCTGCTCTGCCATGTCTGTTTGCCATCCCTGCCTTGGACCTGGCTTATTATGGACTGGAATCTCTACAAACTGTAAGCCAAATAAACCCCTTGCCCTCTAACTCTGGGTGTTGGGTATTTTGTCTCAGCAACAAGAGGAAAGTAACTAACACAGACACTAACATATATGAAATTACAAGGAGGGAAAAGAGAAGAAAAGAATTGATATATGTCATGTACATGTACCAACTCCACACAAGTAATGTAAAGATTATGTACTGTAAACATGTACTAATAAAGATTTTAAAAGTGAAATATGCAAATGTCCCAGCTATTTCTTATCCTTCACAAATCTATGCTGTCCTTCTTCAGTGGTGTAACTAAGTGAAGTTACAACACTTTGCCCACAAACTCACTCTGACCACTGGGTAGATCCAATGAATCACAACACTTATTTTCTTCAGTGATTGTTCTAGTGTGAGCAGGTGACTCAATCTGGGTCCACAATTTCTGCCCACGACCAATTTGTCTAGAGGAGGAGGAAAAGGTGATTTTCTTTCTTTCTCTTTCTTTCTTTCTTTCTTTCTCTCTCTCTCTCTCTCTTTCTTTCTTTCTGTCTTTCTCTTTCTTTGTCTTTTTTTTTGTATTTTCCTGAAAGGATGTAAATTGGAGGCATCCAGAAGTCTTCTTTTCTAAAGTTTATACTAAAAGAATATTAAGTCAAGTAAAAAGAACCTCAAAAGATGGAGGAATCTCTTTGAATTGAAACTAGAAGCACAGGGATTACATTATATGCAGCCAGCATTACCAAAAGAGCAAAATAAGACAAAAATATGAAAATAAATGCAAAATCCCTCAACAAAATATTACACCTAACTAAACAATTTATAAAATAAATTATAAAGTAGAACCATAAAAATTTATTTCAAGTGTGTAAATCTAGTTCAGAAGTCAACTAATATCATCATAGTAACAGTCATAAGAAAAATAATAAGAAAATCAGTCATAATAAGAAAAATATCATGAGCATATATATAGATGCAGAAAAATAATTTTACAAAATATAACATCTATTCATAATAAAAATTCTCAGGTAGATAAGAATCAAAGATTTTCTCAATTTGATAAAAAAAAATCTACCCAAAAAGGCAATAGTTAACATTATACTTAATGTTGAGCAACTCAGTGCCTTTCTCCTAAGTTTGAGGACAAGACAAGAAAGATCCCTCTAGCCATTGCTAGTTAATATTGTACAAGAAATATTTGCTAATGCAGTAAAGAATTCATTGTAGACCAAAACCTAATGTCCTAAACTTTAAAATGCTAGAAAATAACACAGGAGAAAATCTAGATGGTCTAAGAGTTAATAATAATTTTTAGATACAGCATTAAATGCATTATCTGTAACATAAAAGTTGATAATTTTTACATTATTAAAAATAAAAGACTTCTGCTTCTGTTCTGTGACATATACTCTAAAGTGAATGATAATATTGTTCACAGAATGGATGAAAGTATTTGCAAAACATGCATATGCTAAAGAACTTGAATCTAAAATATACAAAATAATTCTTAAAAATTGACAGTAAGATAACAAGCAATCTAATTTAAAAATGGGCAAAAGAACTAACCAGACACTTCAGGAAAACAGATATATAGCTGGTAAATATAGGTAATAAAAAATGTCATTAGGCAAAAGCAAACAAAACAGAAGAAGAAGAGGAAGAAGAAGAAGAAGAAGAAGAAGAAGAAGAAGAAGAAGAAGAAGAAGAAGAAGAAGAAGAAGAAGAAGAAGAAGAAGAAGAAGAGGAAGAAGAAGACGGAGAAGAAGAAGAAGAGGAGGAGGAGGAAGGGGAAGAGGAGGGGCGGGGAGGTGGAAATAAAAGTCACTTCAAGGTGTGCCTCTGCTGTCACTGGTAGACAAAGTGGGCAGACAGAGTCCAGATCCATGTTAATTAATTCCAGCAAGCCAGCTATAGATTTTTGGCAGGGTAGTGGATAATCCCAGCAAGCCTGTACTTTTAGTTCCACTGAAGTTCATGTTGGTTTCTGGCTGTGAGGCTGGGACCCGATTTGTTCCAGACAATCTGTGTGCCTCCTGCCAGCTGGAATCCAGGTTCCTGCCTGCTGGAACTCAGCTCCTTGACCTCCTGCCAACAACTCAGCAGCCTCTCCCTGACACTGGTAGCCACTAGATGGAGCCAGCCCGAAGGTGTTCTGAGTTCTGAGCTCAGCTGGCCCCTCTCCAAAATAACTACTGGCCAATCGCCCTCTCCTGGAGGTATGTAAACCCAAATAACTCACCAGCCACTGCAGTTTGCTGCATCTACTGCTCTGTTCCACTGGTGCATTTCTCTGTGTAGGCCTCTGGATTTGCCAGTAGTCATCATGCATTTGCAGGTTGGAGCCGCCCCTCCCCCATAGTGAGTCAGGGCTCAGGGGGAAGGGGCCACTTGCCACCTCCTTCTGCATTTAGGTCTCTCTCTTTGCTCTCCCCATGGACTTCAATTCTTGCTTCAGATTCTTCCTGGGTCCTGGGGACTCATTTCCCTCCTTCTCTTCCTCATGTTGCTATAGTCCAGTGTCTGGACACCAAGTCTTGGAGTGGATCTTTCTCTGCACTTCAGTACTCCACCATCTGCTGGAAGTCCTTGGCAAAGGCAAATTAAAACAAAATAGAGTTACTACTACACACCTGTTTGTATAGAAACCTGTTCAAGTACATAAGAACAATTTATCTTTCTTCAATAACCATAACAAAAAACAAAAATAAAAAATATGGACAGTGAAACTAAAGAATAAAAGAAACTAAA